>NC_092484.1:6574949-6659949 GCF_047495875.1 Pithys albifrons albifrons
CGCAAGTGGCACGCACCGTCGAGCTTTGCACTCAGGGAAAAGGTTGCAGCCTTTGGCTCTCAGGTGCCAATGATGGGTCCCCATTACTCCTAGAAAAGGAGAAATCCATTCCTGTCCTGGCACCTTTTCCCAGGGAGGAATCTTCATCGGTCTGGAATTCTGGAATGAGAAACGGCAATTTCCCGGACCCTCACGTAGCACGCATGGTCGAGCTTTGCGCCCAGGGTATAGGAGGCAACCTTGGGCTCTCAGGTGCCAATGATGGAGCCCCATTAACCCTAGAAATGGAACAATGGCTTTCTGTCCTGGGAGTGTCTTCCCTGTGAGGAGTCTTCATCCGTCTGGAATTGAGGGCTGACAAACGGCACTTTCCCGGACAAGAAAGTGGTACGCGCCGTTGATGTTTGCGCCCACGGAAAAGGTGGCAGCCTTGAACTCTGAGGTGCCAATGATGGGGCACCATTGACCCTAGAAAAGGACAATTCGATTTCTGACCTGGCACTTTTTCCCTGGGAGGTGTCTTCGTCCGCCTGGAATCCTGGGCTGAAAAATGGCACTTCCCCGGACCCGCAAGTGGCATGCGCCGTCGACATTTGCGCCCAGGGAAATGGTGGCAGCCTTGGGCTCTCAGGTGCCAATGATGGGGCCCCGTTAACACTAGAAAAATAACGCTTTCTGTCCTGGCACCTTTTCCCAGGGAGGAATCTTCGTCCGTCTGGAAATCTGGGTTCAAAAATGGCACTGCCTCAAGCCCGCTCAAGGTACACACCGTCGAGCTTTGCGCCCAGGGAAAAGGGGGCAGCCTTGGGTTCTCAGGTGCCAATGATGGTGCCCCATTACCCCTACAAAAGGCACAATGGCTTTCTGTCCTGGCACCTTTTCCCAGGGAGGAATCTTCATCGGTTTGGAATTCTGTTCTGAGAATCGGCACTTTCCTGGACCCGCAAGTGGAACGCACCATCGAGCTTTGCGTCCAGGGAAAAGGTGGCAGTCTTGGGCTCTCAGGTGCCAATGATGGGGCCCCATTACCTTTACAAAAAGCACAATGGCTTTCTGTCCTGGCAGCTTTTCCCTGGGAGGAGTCTTCATTGGTCTGGAATTCTGGGCTGTAGTATACACTTTCTGGGACAAGCACGTGGCACGCACTGTCGTGCTTTGCGACCAGGGAAAAGGAGGCAACCTCTGGCTCTCAGATGCCAATGACGGGCCCCCATTAACACTAGAAATGGAACAATCGCTTTCTGTCCTGGGAGCCTTTCCCTGGGAGGAGTCGTCATCCGTTTGGAATTCTGGGCTGAAAAAAGGTCTTTCTCTGACCTGCACGTGGCAGGCACCATCTAGCTTTGCGCCCAGGGAAAAGGTGGCAGCCTTGGGCTCTCAGGTGCCAATGATGGGTCCCCGTTAACACTAGATAAATATCAATCGCTTTCTGTCCTGGCACCTTTTCCCTGGGAGGAATTTTCTTCCGTCTGGAATCCTGGGCCGAAAAACAGCACGTCCCCGGACCTGCAAGTGGAACGCACCGTCGAGCTTTGTGCCGAGGCAAAAGGTGGCAGCCCTGGGCTCTCAGGTGCCAATGATGGGTCCCCATTACCCCTAGAAAAGGCACAATCGCTTTCTGTCCTGACACATTTTCCGTGGCAGGAATCTTCATTAGTCTGGAATTCTGGGCTGAAAACGGCTTTTTCCCTTACCCGCACATGACGCGCACAGTCGAGCTTTGCGCCCAGGGAAAAGGTGGCAGCCCTGGGCTCCCAGCTGCCAATTTTGGGGCCCCATTAACCCTAGAAAAGGCACAATCGCTTTCTGTCCTGGCACCTTTTCCCAGGGAGAAATCTTCGCTGGCCTGGAATTCAGGGATGAGAAACGGCACATTCCCGGACTTGCAAGTGGCACGCGCTGTCGACATTTGCGCCCAGGGAAAAGGTGGCAGCCTTGGGCTCTCAGGTGCTAAAGATGGGGCCCCATTACCCCTAGAAAAGGCACAATGGCTTTCTGTCCTGACACCTTTTCCCAGAGAGGAATCGACTTCCGTCTGGAATTCTGGGCTGAAAAACGGCCCTTTCCCGGACCCGCACAGGGTATGCACCGTCGAGCTTTGCACCCAGGGAAAAGGTGGCAGCCTTGGGCTCTCAGGTGCCAATGATGGAGCCCAATTAGCATTACAAAATACACAATGGCTTTGTCTCCTGGTACCTTTTCCCTGGGAGGAGTCTTCATAGGTCTGGAATTCTGGGCTGAAAAATGGCACTTTCCCTTACCCGCACGTGGAACGCTCCGTCGAGCTTTGCGCCCAGGGAAAAGGTGGCAGCCTTGACCTCTCAGGTGTCAATTTTGGGGCCCCATTAGCCCTAGAAAAGGCACAATGGCTTTCTGTCCTGGCACCTTTTCCCAGGGAGAAATCTTCGCTGGCCTGGAATTCTGGGATGAGAAACGGCACATTCCCGGACTTGAAGTGGGACGCGACGTCGACATTTGCGCCCAGGGAAAAGATGGCAGCCTTTGGCTCTCTGGTGCCAAAGATGGGGCCCGATTAACCCTAGAAAAGGCACAATGGCTTTCTGTCCTGACACCTTTTCCCAGAGAGGAATCGACTTCCCTCTGGAATTCTGGGCTGAAAAACGGCCCTTTCCTGGACCCGCACAGGGTATGCACCGTCGAGGTTTGCACCCAGGGAAAAGGTGGCAGCCTTGGGCTCTCAGGTGCCAAGGATGGGGCCCAATTAGCATTACAAAATACACAATGGCTTTGTCTCCTGGTACCTTTTCCCAGGGAGGAGTCTTGATAAGTCTGGAATTCTGGGCTGAAAAATGGCACTTTCCCGGACCCGCACGTGGAACGCTCCGTCGAGCTTTGCGCCCAGGGTAAAGGTGGCAGCCTTGGCGTCTCAAGTGTCAATTTTGGGGCCCCATTATCTCTAGAAAAGGCACAATTGCTTTCTGTCCTGGCACCTTTTCCCTGGGAGAAATTTTCATCGGCCTCGAATTCTGGGATGAGAAACAGCACATTCCTGGACCCGCAAGTGGCACGCACAGTCGAGCTTTGCGCTCAGGGGAAAGGTTGCAGCCTTGGGCTCTCAGGTGTCAATGATGGAGCCCCATTAACCCTAGAAAAGGAACAATCGCTTTCTGTCCTGACACCTTTTCCCAAGGAGGAATCTTCATCGGTCTGGAATTCTGGAATGAGAAACGGCAATTTCCCGGACCCTCACGTAGCACGCATGGTCGAGCTTTGCGCCCAGGGTATAGGAGGCAACCTTGGGCTCTCTGGTGGCAATGATGGGGCCCGATTAACCCTAGAAATGGAACAATCGCTTTCTGTCCTGGGAGCCTCTTCCCTGTGAGGAGTCTTCATCCGTCTGGAATTCAGGGCTGACAAACGGCACTTTCCCGGACAAGAAAGTGGTACACGCCGTTGATGTTTGCACTCACGGAAAAGGTGGCAGCCTTGAACTCTGAGGTGCCAATGATGGGGCACCATTGACCCTAGAAAAGTAACACTTGCTTTCTGTCCTGACACCTTTTCCCAGGGAGGAATCTTCGTCCGTCTGGAAATCTGGGTTCAGAAATGGCACTGCCCCAAACCCGCACAAGGTACACACCGGCGAGCTTTGCGCCCAGGGAAAAGTTGGGAGCCTTGGGCTCTCAGCTGCCAATGATGGTGCCCCATTACCCCTACAAAAGGCACAATGGCTTTCTGTCCTGGCACCTTTTCCCAGGGAGGAATCTTCATCGGTTTGGAATTCTGGTCTGAGAATCGGCACTTTCCTGGACCCGCAAGTGGAACGCACCATCGAGCTTTGCGTCCAGGGAAAAGGTGGCAGTCTTGGGCTCTCAGGTGCCAATGATGGGGCCCCATTACCTTTACAAAAAACACAATGGCTTTTTGTCCTGGCACCTTTTCCCTCTGAGGAATCTTCATAGGTCTGGAATTCTGGGCTGTAAAATGGCACTTTCTGGGACCAGCTCGTGGCACGCACTGTCGTGCTTTGCGCCCAGGGAAAAGGAGGAAACCTCTGGCTCTCAGGTGCCAATGATGGCGCCCCATTAACACTTAAAAAGGCACAATTGCTTTCTGTCCTGGCACCTTTTCCCTGGGAGAAAACTTCATCGGCCTCGAATTCTGGGCTGAAAAATGGCACATTCCTGGACCCGCAAGTGGCACGCACCGTCGAGATTTGCGCTCAGGGAAAAGGTTGCAGCCTTCGGCTCTCAGGTGCCAATGATGGGTCCCCATTACTCCTAGAAAAGGAGAAATCCATTCCTGTCCTGGCACCTTTTCCCAGGGAGGAATCTTCATCGGTGTGGAATTCTGGAATGAGAAACGGCAATTTCCCGGACCCTCACGTAGCACGCATGGTCGAGCTTTGCACCCAGGGTATAGGAGGCAACCATGGGCTCTCAGGTGCCAATGATGGAGCCCAATTATACCTAGAAATGGAACAATCGCTTTCTGTCCTGGGAGCCTCTTCCCTGTGAGGAGTCTTCATCCGTCTGGAATTGAGGGCTGAAAAACGGCACTTTCCCGGACAAGAAAGTGGTACGCACCGTTGATGTTTGCGCCCTCGGAAAAGGTGGCAGCCTTGAACTATGAGGTGCCAATGATGGGGCACCATTGACCCTAGAAAAGGACAATTCGATTTCTGACCTGGCACCTTTTCCCTGGGAGGTGTCTTCGTCCGTCTGGAATTCTGGGCTGAAAAATGGCACTTCCCTGGACCTGCAAGTGGAACGCACCGTCGACATTTGCGCCCAGGGAAAAGGTGGCAGCCTTGGGCTCTCAGGTGCCAAAGATGGGGCCCCATTACCCCTAGAAAAGGCACAATGGCTTTCTGTCCTGACACCTTTTCCCAGAGAGGAATCGACTTCCGTCTGGAATTCTGGGCTGAAAAACGGCCCTTTCCCTGACCCGCACAGGGTATGCACCGTCGAGCTTTGCACCCAGGGAAAAGGTGGCAGCCTTGGGCTCTCAGGTGCCAATGATGGGGCCCAATTAGCATTACAAAATACACAATGGCTTTGTCTCCTGGTACCTTTTCCCTCTGAAGAAATCTTCATAGGTCTGGAATTCTGGGCTGAAAAATGGCACTTTCCCGGACTCGCACGTGGAACGCTCCGTCGAGCTTTGCGCCCAGGGAAAAGGTGGCAGCCTTGGGCTCTCAGGTGTCAATTTTGGGGCCCCATTAACTCTAGAAAAGGCACAATTGCTTTCTGTCCTGGCACCTTTTCCCTGGGAGAAATCTTCATCGGCCTCGAATTCTGAGATGAGAAACAGCACATTCCTGGACCCGCAAGGGGCACGCACCGTCGAGCTTTGCACTCAGGGAAAAGGTTGCAGCCTTCGGCTCTCAGGTGCCAATAATGGGTCCCCATTACTCCTAGAAAAGGAGAAATCCATTCCTGTCCTGGCACCTTTTCCCAGGGAGGAATCTTCATCGGTCTGGAATTCTGGAATGAGAAATGGCAATTTCCCGGACCCTCACGTAGCACGCATGGTCGAGCTTTGCGCCCAGGGTATAGGAGGCAACCTTGGGCTCTCAGGTGCCAATGATGGGGCCCGATTAACCCTAGAAATGGAACAATCGCTTTCTGTCCTGGGAGCCTCTTCCCTGTGAGGAGTCTTCATCCGTCTGGAATTCAGGGCTGACAAACGGCACTTTCCCAGACAAGAAAGTGGTACGCGCCGGTGATGTTTGCACCCACGGAAAAGGTGGCAGCCTTGAACTCTGAGGTGCCAATGATGGGGCACCCTTGACCCTAGAAAAGGACAATTCGATTTCTGACCTGGCACCTTTTCCCTGGGAGGTGTCTTCGTCCGTCTGGAATTCTGGGCTGAAAAATGGCACTTCCCCGGACCCGCAAGTGGCACGCGCTGTCGACATTTGCGCCCAGGCAAAAGGTGGCAGCCTTGGGCTCTCAGGTGCCAATGATGGGGCCCCGTTAACACTAGAAAAGTAACACTTGCTTTCTGTCCTGGCACCTTTTCCCAGGGAGGCATCTTCGTCCGTCTGGAAATCTGGGTTCAGAAATGGCACTGCCCCAAACCCGCACAAGGTACACACCGGCGAGCTTTGCGCCCAGGGAAAACTTGGGAGCCTTGGGCTCTCAGGTGCCAATGATGGTGCCCCATTACCCCTACAAAAGGCACAATGGCTTTCTGTCCTGGCACCTTTTCCCTCTGAGGAATCTTCATAGGTCTGGAATTCTGGGCTGTAAAATGGCACTTTCTGGGACCAGCACGTGGCACGCACTGTCGTGCTTTGCGCCCAGGGAAAAGGAGGCAACCTCTGGCTCTCAGGTGCCAATGATGGCGCCCCATTAACACTTAAAAAGGCACAATTGCTTTCTGTCCTGGCACCTTTTCCCTGGGAGAAAACTTCATCGGCCTCGAATTCTGGGCTGAAAAATGGCACATTCCTGGACCCGCAAGTGGCACGCACCGTCGAGCTTTGCGCTCAGGGAAAAGGTTGCAGCCTTCGGCTCTCAGGTGCCAATGATGAGTCCCCATTACTCCTAGAAAAGGAGAAATCCATTCCTGTCCTGGCACCTTTTCCCAGGGAGGAATCTTCATCGGTCTGGAATTCTGGAATGAGAAACGGCAATTTCCCGGACCCTCACGTAGCACGCATGGTCGAGCTTTGCGCCCAGGGTATAGGAGGCAACCTTGGGCTCTCAGGTGCCAATGATGGGGCCCGATTAACCCTAGAAATGGAACAATCGCTTTCTGTCCTGGGAGCCTCTTCCCTGTGAGGAGTCTTCATCCGTCTGGAATTGAGGGCTGACAAACGGCACTTTCCCGGACAAGAAAGTGGTACGCGCCGTTGATGTTTGCGCCCACGGAAAAGGTGGCAGCCTTGAACTCTGAGGTGCCAATGATGGGGCACCATTGACCCTAGAAAAGGACAATTCGATTTCTGACCTGGCACCTTTTCCCTGGGAGGTGTCTTCGTCCGTCTGGAATCCTGGGCTGAAAAATGGCACTTCCCCGGACCCGCAAGTGGAACGCGCCGTCGACATTTGCGCCCAGGGAAATGGTGGCAGCCTTGGGCTCTCAGGTGCCAATGATGGGGCCCCGTTAACACTAGAAAAATAACGCTTTCTGTCCTGGCACCTTTTCCCAGGGAGGAATCTTCGTCCGTCTGGAAATCTGGGTTCAAAAATGGCACTGCCTCAAGCCCGCTCAAGGTACACACCGTCGAGCTTTGCGCCCAGGGAAAAGGGGGCAGCCTTGGGTTCTCAGGTGCCAATGATGGTGCCCCATTACCCCTACAAAAGGCACAATGGCTTTCTGTCCTGGCACCTTTTCCCAGGGAGGAATCTTCATCGGTTTGGAATTCTGGTCTGAGAATCGGCACTTTCCTGGACTCGCAAGTGGAACGCACCATCGAGCTTTGCGTCCAGGGAAAAGGTGGCAGTCTTGGGCTCTCAGGTGCCAATGATGGGGCCCCATTACCTTTACAAAAAGCACAATGGCTTTCTGTCATGACACCTTTTCCCAGGGAGGAATCGACTTCCGTCTGGAATTCTGGGCTGAAAAACGGCCCTTTCCCAGACCCACACAGGGTATGCATTGTCGAGCTTTGCACCCAGGGAAAAGGTGGCAGCCTTGGGCTCTCAGGTGCCAATGATGGGGCCCAATTAGCATTACAAAATACACAATGGCTTTGTCTCCTGGTACCTTTTCCCTGGGAGGAGTCTTCATAAGTCTGGAATTCTGGGCTGAAAAATGGCACTTTCCCGGACCCGCACGTGGAACGCTCCGTCGAGCTTTGCGCCCAGGGAAAAGGTGGCAGCCTTGGCCTCTCAGGTGTCCATTTTGGGGCCCCATTAACTCTAGAAAAGGCACAATTGCTTTCTGTCCTGCCACCTTTTCCCAGGGAGAAATCTTCATCGGCCTCGAATTCTGGGATGAGAAACAGCACATTCCTGGACCCGCAAGTGTCACGCACCGTCGAGCTTTGCACTCAGGGAAAAGGTTGCAGCCTTCGGCTCTCAGGTGTCAATGATGGGGCCCCGTTAACCCTAGAAAAGGAACAATTGCTTTCTGTCCTGACACCTTTTCCCAGGGAGGAATCTTCATCGGTCTGGAATTCTGGAATGAGAAACGGCAATTTCCCGGACCCTCACGTAGCACGCATGGTCGAGCTTTGCGCCCAGGGTATAGGAGGCAACCTTGGGCTCTCAGGTGCCAATGATGGGGCCCGATTAACCCTAGAAATGGAACAATCGCTTTCTGTCCTGGGAGCCTCTTCCCTGTGAGGAGTCTTCATCCGTCTGGAATTGAGGGCTGACAAACGGCACTTTCCCAGACAGGAAAGTGGTACGCACCGTTGATGTTTACACCCACGGAACAGGTGGCAGCCTTGAACTCTGAGGTGCCAATGATGGGGCACCCTTGACCCTAGAAAAGGACAATTCGATTTGTGACCTGGCACCTTTTCCCTGGGAGGTGTCTTCGTCCGTCTGGAATTCTGGGCTGAAAAATGGCACTTCCCCGGACCCGCAAGTGGCACGCGCTGTCGACATTTGCGCCCAGGCAAAAGGTGGCAGCCTTGGGCTCTCAGGTGCCAATGATGGGGCCCCGTTAACACTAGAAAAGTAACACTTGCTTTCTGTCCTGACACCTTTTCCCAGGGAGGAATCTTCGTCCGTCTGGAAATCTGGGTTCAGAAATGGCACTGCCCCAAACCCGCACAAGGTACACACCGGCGAGCTTTGCGCCCAGGGAAAAGTTGGGAGCCTTGGGCTCTCAGCTGCCAATGATGGTGCCCCATTACCCCTACAAAAGGCACAATGGCTTTCTGTCCTGGCACCTTTTCCCAGGGAGGAATCTTCATCGGTTTGGAATTCTGGTCTGAGAATCGGCACTTTCCTGGACCCGCAAGTGGAATGCACCATCGAGCTTTGCGTCCAGGGAAAAGGTGGCAGTCTTGGGCTCTCAGGTGCCAATGATGGGGCCCCATTACCTTTACAAAAAACACCATGGCTTTTTGTCCTGGCACCTTTTCCCTCTGAGGAATCTTCATAGGTCTGGAATTCTGGGCTGTAAAATGGCACTTTCTGGGACCAGCACGTGGCACGCACTGTCGTGCTTTGCGTCCAGGGAAAAGGAGGCAACCTCTGGCTCTCAGGTGCCAATGATGGCCGCCCCATTAACACTTAAAAAGGCACAATTGCTTTCTGTCCTGGCACCTTTTCCCTGGGAGAAAACTTCATCGGCCTCGAATTCTGGGCTGAAAAATGGCACATTCCTGGACCCGCAAGTGGCACGCACCGTCGAGCTTTGCACTCAGGGAAAAGGTTGCAGCCTTTGGCTCTCAGGTGCCAATGATGGGTCCCCATTACTCCTAGAAAAGGAGAAATCCATTCCTGTCCTGGCACCTTTTCCCAGGGAGGAATCTTCATCGGTCTGGAATTCTGGAATGAGAAACGGCAATTTCCCGGACCCTCACGTAGCACGCATGGTCGAGCTTTGCGCCCAGGGTATAGGAGGCAACCTTGGGCTCTCAGGTGCCAATGATGGAGCCCGATTAACCCTAGAAATGGAACAATGGCTTTCTGTCCTGGGAGCCTCTTCCCTGTGAGGAGTCTTCATCCGTCTGGAATTGAGGGCTGACAAACGGCACTTTCCCGGACAAGAAAGTGGTACGCGCCGTTGATGTTTGCGCCCACGGAAAAGGTGGCAGCCTTGAACTCTGAGGTGCCAATGATGGGGCACCATTGACCCTAGAAAAGGACAATTCGATTTCTGACCTGGCACTTTTTCCCTGGGAGGTGTCTTCGTCCGTCTGGAATTCTGGGCTGAAAAATGGCACTTCCCCGGACCCGCAAGTGGCACGCGCCGTCGACATTTGCGCCCAGGGAAATGGTGGCAGCCTTGGGCTCTCAGGTGCCAATGATGGGGCCCCGTTAACACTAGAAAAATAACGCTTTCTGTCCTGGCACCTTTTCCCAGGGAGGAATCTTCGTCCGTCTGGAAATCTGGGTTCAAAAATGGCACTGCCTCAAGCCCGCTCAAGGTACACACCGTCGAGCTTTGCGCCCAGGGAAAAGGGGGCAGCCTTGGGTTCTCAGGTGCCAATGATGGTGCCCCATTACCCCTACAAAAGGCACAATGGCTTTCTGTCCTGGCACCTTTTCCCAGGGAGGAATCTTCATCGGTTTGGAATTCTGGTCTGAGAATCGGCACTTTCCTGGACCTGCAAGTGGAATGCACCATCGAGCTTTGCGTCCAGGGAAAAGGTGGCAGTCTTGGGCTCTCAGGTGCCAATGATGGGGCCCCATTACCTTTACAAAAAACACCATGGCTTTTTGTCCTGGCACCTTTTCCCTCTGAGGAATCTTCATAGGTCTGGAATTCTGGGCTGTAAAATGGCACTTTCTGGGACCAGCACGTGGCACGCACTGTCGTGCTTTGCGCCCAGGGAAAAGGAGGCAACCTCTGGCTCTCAGGTGCCAATGATGGCCGCCCCATTAACACTTAAAAAGGCACAATTGCTTTCTGTCCTGGCACCTTTTCCCTGGGAGAAAACTTCATCGGCCTCGAATTCTGGGCTGAAAAATGGCACATTCCTGGACCCGCAAGTGGCACGCACCGTCGAGCTTTGCACTCAGGGAAAAGGTTGCAGCCTTTGGCTCTCAGGTGCCAATGATGGGTCCCCATTACTCCTAGAAAAGGAGAAATCCATTCCTGTCCTGGCACCTTTTCCCAGGGAGGAATCTTCATCGGTCTGGAATTCTGGAATGAGAAACGGCAATTTCCCGGACCCTCACGTAGCACGCATGGTCGAGCTTTGCGCCCAGGGTATAGGAGGCAACCTTGGGCTCTCAGGTGCCAATGATGGAGCCCGATTAACCCTAGAAATGGAACTATGGCTTTCTGTCCTGGGAGCCTCTTCCCTGTGAGGAGTCTTCATCCGTCTGGAATTGAGGGCTGACAAACGGCACTTTCCCGGACAAGAAAGTGGTACGCGCCGTTGATGTTTGCGCCCACGGAAAAGGTGGCAGCCTTGAACTCTGAGGTGCCAATGATGGGGCACCATTGACCCTAGAAAAGGACAATTCGATTTCTGACCTGGCACTTTTTCCCTGGGAGGTGTCTTCGTCCGTCTGGAATTCTGGGCTGAAAAATGGCACTTCCCCGGACCCGCAAGTGGCACGCGCCGTCGACATTTGCGCCCAGGGAAATGGTGGCAGCCTTGGGCTCTCAGGTGCCAATGATGGGGCCCCGTTAACACTAGAAAAATAACGCTTTCTGTCCTGGCACCTTTTCCCAGGGAGGAATCTTCGTCCGTCTGGAAATCTGGGTTCAAAAATGGCACTGCCTCAAGCCCGCTCAAGGTACACACCGTCGAGCTTTGCGCCCAGGGAAAAGGGGGCAGCCTTGGGTTCTCAGGTGCCAATGATGGTGCCCCATTACCCCTACAAAAGGCACAATGGCTTTCTGTCCTGGCACCTTTTCCCAGGGAGGAATCTTCATCGGTTTGGAATTCTGGTCTGAGA
The DNA here is from genome assembly GCF_047495875.1 of Pithys albifrons albifrons. Lineage (NCBI taxonomy): Eukaryota > Metazoa > Chordata > Aves > Passeriformes > Thamnophilidae > Pithys > Pithys albifrons. The sequence continues at coordinate 6,586,451 of NC_092484.1, forward strand.
ATCGGCACTTTCCTGGACTCGCAAGTGGAACGCACCATCGAGCTTTGCGTCCAGGGAAAAGGTGGCAGTCTTGGGCTCTCAGGTGCCAATGATGGGGCCCCATTACCTTTACAAAAAGCACAATGGCTTTCTGTCATGACACCTTTTCCCAGGGAGGAATCGACTTCCGTCTGGAATTCTGGGCTGAAAAACGGCCCTTTCCCAGACCCACACAGGGTATGCATTGTCGAGCTTTGCACCCAGGGAAAAGGTGGCAGCCTTGGGCTCTCAGGTGCCAATGATGGGGCCCAATTAGCATTACAAAATACACAATGGCTTTGTCTCCTGGTACCTTTTCCCTGGGAGGAGTCTTCATAAGTCTGGAATTCTGGGCTGAAAAATGGCACTTTCCCGGACCCGCACGTGGAACGCTCCGTCGAGCTTTGCGCCCAGGGAAAAGGTGGCAGCCTTGGCCTCTCAGGTGTCCATTTTGGGGCCCCATTAACTCTAGAAAAGGCACAATTGCTTTCTGTCCTGCCACCTTTTCCCAGGGAGAAATCTTCATCGGCCTCGAATTCTGGGATGAGAAACAGCACATTCCTGGACCCGCAAGTGTCACGCACCGTCGAGCTTTGCACTCAGGGAAAAGGTTGCAGCCTTCGGCTCTCAGGTGTCAATGATGGGGCCCCGTTAACCCTAGAAAAGGAACAATTGCTTTCTGTCCTGACACCTTTTCCCAGGGAGGAATCTTCATCGGTCTGGAATTCTGGAATGAGAAACGGCAATTTCCCGGACCCTCACGTAGCACGCATGGTCGAGCTTTGCGCCCAGGGTATAGGAGGCAACCTTGGGCTCTCAGGTGCCAATGATGGGGCCCGATTAACCCTAGAAATGGAACAATCGCTTTCTGTCCTGGGAGCCTCTTCCCTGTGAGGAGTCTTCATCCGTCTGGAATTCAGGGCTGACAAACGGCACTTTCCCAGACAGGAAAGTGGTACGCACCGTTGATGTTTACACCCACGGAACAGGTGGCAGCCTTGAACTCTGAGGTGCCAATGATGGGGCACCCTTGACCCTAGAAAAGGACAATTCGATTTGTGACCTGGCACCTTTTCCCTGGGAGGTGTCTTCGTCCGTCTGGAATTCTGGGCTGAAAAATGGCACTTCCCCGGACCCGCAAGTGGCACGCGCTGTCGACATTTGCGCCCAGGCAAAAGGTGGCAGCCTTGGGCTCTCAGGTGCCAATGATGGGGCCCCGTTAACACTAGAAAAGTAACACTTGCTTTCTGTCCTGACACCTTTTCCCAGGGAGGAATCTTCGTCCGTCTGGAAATCTGGGTTCAGAAATGGCACTGCCCCAAACCCGCACAAGGTACACACCGGCGAGCTTTGCGCCCAGGGAAAAGTTGGGAGCCTTGGGCTCTCAGCTGCCAATGATGGTGCCCCATTACCCCTACAAAAGGCACAATGGCTTTCTGTCCTGGCACCTTTTCCCAGGGAGGAATCTTCATCGGTTTGGAATTCTGGTCTGAGAATCGGCACTTTCCTGGACCCGCAAGTGGAATGCACCATCGAGCTTTGCGTCCAGGGAAAAGGTGGCAGTCTTGGGCTCTCAGGTGCCAATGATGGGGCCCCATTACCTTTACAAAAAACACCATGGCTTTTTGTCCTGGCACCTTTTCCCTCTGAGGAATCTTCATAGGTCTGGAATTCTGGGCTGTAAAATGGCACTTTCTGGGACCAGCACGTGGCACGCACTGTCGTGCTTTGCGTCCAGGGAAAAGGAGGCAACCTCTGGCTCTCAGGTGCCAATGATGGCCGCCCCATTAACACTTAAAAAGGCACAATTGCTTTCTGTCCTGGCACCTTTTCCCTGGGAGAAAACTTCATCGGCCTCGAATTCTGGGCTGAAAAATGGCACATTCCTGGACCCGCAAGTGGCACGCACCGTCGAGCTTTGCACTCAGGGAAAAGGTTGCAGCCTTTGGCTCTCAGGTGCCAATGATGGGTCCCCATTACTCCTAGAAAAGGAGAAATCCATTCCTGTCCTGGCACCTTTTCCCAGGGAGGAATCTTCATCGGTCTGGAATTCTGGAATGAGAAACGGCAATTTCCCGGACCCTCACGTAGCACGCATGGTCGAGCTTTGCGCCCAGGGTATAGGAGGCAACCTTGGGCTCTCAGGTGCCAATGATGGAGCCCGATTAACCCTAGAAATGGAACAATGGCTTTCTGTCCTGGGAGCCTCTTCCCTGTGAGGAGTCTTCATCCGTCTGGAATTGAGGGCTGACAAACGGCACTTTCCCGGACAAGAAAGTGGTACGCGCCGTTGATGTTTGCGCCCACGGAAAAGGTGGCAGCCTTGAACTCTGAGGTGCCAATGATGGGGCACCATTGACCCTAGAAAAGGACAATTCGATTTCTGACCTGGCACTTTTTCCCTGGGAGGTGTCTTCGTCCGTCTGGAATTCTGGGCTGAAAAATGGCACTTCCCCGGACCCGCAAGTGGCACGCGCCGTCGACATTTGCGCCCAGGGAAATGGTGGCAGCCTTGGGCTCTCAGGTGCCAATGATGGGGCCCCGTTAACACTAGAAAAATAACGCTTTCTGTCCTGGCACCTTTTCCCAGGGAGGAATCTTCGTCCGTCTGGAAATCTGGGTTCAAAAATGGCACTGCCTCAAGCCCGCTCAAGGTACACACCGTCGAGCTTTGCGCCCAGGGAAAAGGGGGCAGCCTTGGGTTCTCAGGTGCCAATGATGGTGCCCCATTACCCCTACAAAAGGCACAATGGCTTTCTGTCCTGGCACCTTTTCCCAGGGAGGAATCTTCATCGGTTTGGAATTCTGGTCTGAGAATCGGCACTTTCCTGGACCCGCAAGTGGAATGCACCATCGAGCTTTGCGTCCAGGGAAAAGGTGGCAGTCTTGGGCTCTCAGGTGCCAATGATGGGGCCCCATTACCTTTACAAAAAACACCATGGCTTTTTGTCCTGGCACCTTTTCCCTCTGAGGAATCTTCATAGGTCTGGAATTCTGGGCTGTAAAATGGCACTTTCTGGGACCAGCACGTGGCACGCACTGTCGTGCTTTGCGCCCAGGGAAAAGGAGGCAACCTCTGGCTCTCAGGTGCCAATGATGGCCGCCCCATTAACACTTAAAAAGGCACAATTGCTTTCTGTCCTGGCACCTTTTCCCTGGGAGAAAACTTCATCGGCCTCGAATTCTGGGCTGAAAAATGGCACATTCCTGGACCCGCAAGTGGCACGCACCGTCGAGCTTTGCACTCAGGGAAAAGGTTGCAGCCTTTGGCTCTCAGGTGCCAATGATGGGTCCCCATTACTCCTAGAAAAGGAGAAATCCATTCCTGTCCTGGCACCTTTTCCCAGGGAGGAATCTTCATCGGTCTGGAATTCTGGAATGAGAAACGGCAATTTCCCGGACCCTCACGTAGCACGCATGGTCGAGCTTTGCGCCCAGGGTATAGGAGGCAACCTTGGGCTCTCAGGTGCCAATGATGGAGCCCGATTAACCCTAGAAATGGAACTATGGCTTTCTGTCCTGGGAGCCTCTTCCCTGTGAGGAGTCTTCATCCGTCTGGAATTGAGGGCTGACAAACGGCACTTTCCCGGACAAGAAAGTGGTACGCGCCGTTGATGTTTGCGCCCACGGAAAAGGTGGCAGCCTTGAACTCTGAGGTGCCAATGATGGGGCACCATTGACCCTAGAAAAGGACAATTCGATTTCTGACCTGGCACTTTTTCCCTGGGAGGTGTCTTCGTCCGTCTGGAATTCTGGGCTGAAAAATGGCACTTCCCCGGACCCGCAAGTGGCACGCGCCGTCGACATTTGCGCCCAGGGAAATGGTGGCAGCCTTGGGCTCTCAGGTGCCAATGATGGGGCCCCGTTAACACTAGAAAAATAACGCTTTCTGTCCTGGCACCTTTTCCCAGGGAGGAATCTTCGTCCGTCTGGAAATCTGGGTTCAAAAATGGCACTGCCTCAAGCCCGCTCAAGGTACACACCGTCGAGCTTTGCGCCCAGGGAAAAGGGGGCAGCCTTGGGTTCTCAGGTGCCAATGATGGTGCCCCATTACCCCTACAAAAGGCACAATGGCTTTCTGTCCTGGCACCTTTTCCCAGGGAGGAATCTTCATCGGTTTGGAATTCTGGTCTGAGAATCGGCACTTTCCTGGACCCGCAAGTGGAACGCACCATCGAGCTTTGCGTCCAGGGAAAAGGTGGCAGTCTTGGGCTCTCAGGTGCCAATGATGGGGCCCCATTACCTTTACAAAAAGCACAATGGCTTTCTGTCCTGGCAGCTTTTCCCTGGGAGGAGTCTTCATTGGTCTGGAATTCTGGGCTGTAGTATACACTTTCTGGGACAAGCACGTGGCACGCACTGTCGTGCTTTGCGACCAGGGAAAAGGAGGCAACCTCTGGCTCTCAGATGCCAATGACGGGCCCCCATTAACACTAGAAATGGAACAATCGCTTTCTGTCCTGGGAGCCTTTCCCTGGGAGGAGTCGTCATCCGTTTGGAATTCTGGGCTGAAAAAAGGTCTTTCTCTGACCTGCACGTGGCAGGCACCATCTAGCTTTGCGCCCAGGGAAAAGGTGGCAGCCTTGGGCTCTCAGGTGCCAATGATGGGTCCCCGTTAACACTAGATAAATATCAATCGCTTTCTGTCCTGGCACCTTTTCCCTGGGAGGAATTTTCTTCCATCTGGAATCCTGGGCCGAAAAACAGCACGTCCCCGGACCTGCAAGTGGAACGCACCGTCGAGCTTTGTGCCGAGGCAAAAGGTGGCAGCCCTGGGCTCTCAGGTGCCAATGATGGGTCCCCATTACCCCTAGAAAAGGCACAATCGCTTTCTGTCCTGACACATTTTCCGTGGCAGGAATCTTCATTAGTCTGAAATTCTGGGCTGAAAACAGCTTTTTCCCTTACCCGCACATGACGCGCACCGTCGAGCTTTGCGCCCAGGGAAAAGGTGGCAGCCCTGGGCTCCCAGCTGCCAATTTTGGGGCCCCATTAACCCTAGAAAAGGCACAATCGCTTTCTGTGCTGGCACATTTTCCCTGGGAGAAATCTTCGCTGGCCTGGAATTCTGGGATGAGAAACGGCACATTCCCGGACTTGCAAGTGGCACGCGCTGTCGACATTTGCGCCCAGGGAAAAGGTGGCAGCCTTGGGCTCTCAGATGCTAAAGATGGGGCCCCATTACCCCTAGAAAAGGCACAATGGCTTTCTGTCCTGACACCTTTTCCCAGAGAGGAATCGACTTCCGTCTGGAATTCTGGGCTGAAAAACGGCCCTTTCCTGGACCCGCACAGGGTATGCACCGTCGAGCTTTGCACCCAGGGAAAAGGTGGCAGCCTTGGGCTCTCAGGTGCCAATGATGGAGCCCAATTAGCATTACAAAATACACAATGGCTTTGTCTCCTGGTACCTTTTCCCTGGGAGGAGTCTTCATAGGTCTGGAATTCTGGGCTGAAAAATGGCACTTTCCCTTACCCGCACGTGGAACGCTCCGTCGAGCTTTGCGCCCAGGGAAAAGGTGGCAGCCTTGACCTCTCAGGTGTCAATTTTGGGGCCCCATTAGCCCTAGAAAAGGCACAATGGCTTTCTGTCCTGGCACCTTTTCCCAGGGAGAAATCTTCGCTGGCCTGGAATTCTGGGATGAGAAACGGCACATTCCCGGACCCGCAAGTGGGACGCGACGTCGACATTTGCGCCCAGGGAATAGATGGCAGCCTTTGGCTCTCTGGTGCCAAAGATGGGGCCCCATTAACCCTAGAAAAGGCACAATGGCTTTCTGTCCTGACACCTTTTCCCAGAGAGGAATCGACTTCCCTCTGGAATTCTGGGCTGAAAAACGGCCCTTTCCTTGGACCCGCACAGGGTATGCACCGTCGAGGTTTGCACCCAGGGAAAAGGTGGCAGCCTTGGGCTCTCAGGTGCCAAGGATGGGGCCCAATTAGCATTACAAAATACACAATGGCTTTGTCTCCTGGTACCTTTTCCCAGGGAGGAGTCTTGATAAGTCTGGAATTCTGGGCTGAAAAATGGCACTTTCCCGGACCCGCACGTGGAACGCTCCGTCGAGCTTTGCGCCCAGGGTAAAGGTGGCAGCCTTGGCGTCTCAAGTGTCAATTTTGGGGCCCCATTATCTCTAGAAAAGGCACAATTGCTTTCTGTCCTGGCACCTTTTCCCTGGGAGAAATTTTCATCGGCCTCGAATTCTGGGATGAGAAACAGCACATTCCTGGACCCGCAAGTGGCACGCACAGTCGAGCTTTGCGCTCAGGGGAAAGGTTGCAGCCTTGGGCTCTCAGGTGTCAATGATGGAGCCCCATTAACCCTAGAAAAGGAACAATCGCTTTCTGTCCTGACACCTTTTCCCAAGGAGGAATCTTCATCGGTCTGGAATTCTGGAATGAGAAACGGCAATTTCCCGGACCCTCACGTAGCACGCATGGTCGAGCTTTGCGCCCAGGGTATAGGAGGCAACCTCTGACTCTCAGGTGCCAATGATGGGGCCCGATTAACCCTAGAAATGGAACAATCGCTTTCTGTCCTGGGAGCCTCTTCCCTGTGAGGAGTCTTCATCCGTCTGGAATTCAGGGCTGACAAACGGCACTTTCCCGGACAAGAAAGTGGTACACGCCGTTGATGTTTGCACTCACGGAAAAGGTGGCAGCCTTGAACTCTGAGGTGCCAATGATGGGGCACCATTGACCCTAGAAAAGTAACACTTGCTTTCTGTCCTGACACCTTTTCCCAGGGAGGAATCTTCGTCCGTCTGGAAATCTGGGTTCAGAAATGGCACTGCCCCAAACCCGCACAAGGTACACACCGGCGAGCTTTGCGCCCAGGGAAAAGTTGGGAGCCTTGGGCTCTCAGCTGCCAATGATGGTGCCCCATTACCCCTACAAAAGGCACAATGGCTTTCTGTCCTGGCACCTTTTCCCAGGGAGGAATCTTCATCGGTTTGGAATTCTGGTCTGAGAATCGGCACTTTCCTGGACCCGCAAGTGGAATGCACCATCGAGCTTTGCGTCCAGGGAAAAGGTGGCAGTCTTGGGCTCTCAGGTGCCAATGATGGGGCCCCATTACCTTTACAAAAAACACAATGGCTTTTTGTCCTGGCACCTTTTCCCTCTGAGGAATCTTCATAGGTCTGGAATTCTGGGCTGTAAAATGGCACTTTCTGGGACCAGCTCGTGGCACGCACTGTCGTGCTTTTCGCCCAGGGAAAAGGAGGAAACCTCTGGCTCTCAGGTGCCAATGATGGCGCCCCATTAACACTTAAAAAGGCACAATTGCTTTCTGTCCTGGCACCTTTTCCCTGGGAGAAAACTTCATCGGCCTCGAATTCTGGGCTGAAAAATGGCACATTCCTGGACCCGCAAGTGGCACGCACCGTCGAGCTTTGCGCTCAGGGAAAAGGTTGCAGCCTTCGGCTCTCAGGTGCCAATGATGGGTCCCCATTACTCCTAGAAAAGGAGAAATCCATTCCTGTCCTGGCACCTTTTCCCAGGGAGGAATCTTCATCGGTGTGGAATTCTGGAATGAGAAACGGCAATTTCCCGGACCCTCACGTAGCACGCATGGTCGAGCTTTGCACCCAGGGTATAGGAGGCAACCATGGGCTCTCAGGTGCCAATGATGGAGCCCAATTATACCTAGAAATGGAACAATCGCTTTCTGTCCTGGGAGCCTCTTCCCTGTGAGGAGTCTTCATCCGTCTGGAATTGAGGGCTGAAAAACGGCACTTTCCCGGACAAGAAAGTGGTACGCACCGTTGATGTTTGCGCCCTCGGAAAAGGTGGCAGCCTTGAACTATGAGGTGCCAATGATGGGGCACCATTGACCCTAGAAAAGGACAATTCGATTTCTGACCTGGCACCTTTTCCCTGGGAGGTGTCGTCGTCCGTCTGGAATTCTGGGCTGAAAAATGGCACTTCCCCGGACCTGCAAGTGGAACGCACCGTCGACATTTGCGCCCAGGGAAAAGGTGGCAGCCTTGGGCTCTCAGGTGCCAAAGATGGGGCCCCATTACCCCTAGAAAAGGCACAATGGCTTTCTGTCCTGACACCTTTTCCCAGAGAGGAATCGACTTCCGTCTGGAATTCTGGGCTGAAAAACGGCCCTTTCCCGGACCCGCACAGGGTATGCACCGTCGAGCTTTGCACCCAGGGAAAAGGTGGCAGCCTTGGGCTCTCAGGTGCCAATGATGGGGCCCAATTAGCATTACAAAATACACAATGGCTTTGTCTCCTGGTACCTTTTCCCTCTGAAGAAATCTTCATAGGTCTGGAATTCTGGGCTGAAAAATGGCACTTTCCCGGACTCGCACGTGGAACGCTCCGTCGAGCTTTGCGCCCAGGGAAAAGGTGGCAGCCTTGGGCTCTCAGGTGTCAATTTTGGGGCCCCATTAACTCTAGAAAAGGCACAATTGCTTTCTGTCCTGGCACCTTTTCCCTGGGAGAAATCTTCATCGGCCTCGAATTCTGAGATGAGAAACAGCACATTCCTGGACCCGCAAGGGGCACGCACCGTCGAGCTTTGCACTCAGGGAAAAGGTTGCAGCCTTCGGCTCTCAGGTGCCAATAATGGGTCCCCATTACTCCTAGAGAAGGAGAAATCCATTCCTGTCCTGGCACCTTTTCCCAGGGAGGAATCTTCATCGGTCTGGAATTCTGGAATGAGAAACGGCAATTTCCCGGACCCTCACGTAGCACGCATGGTCGAGCTTTGCGCCCAGGGTATAGGAGGCAACCTTGGGCTCTCAGGTGCCAATGATGGGGCCCGATTAACCCTAGAAATGGAAAAATCGCTTTCTGTCCTGGGAGCCTCTTCCCTGTGAGGAGTCTTCATCCGTCTGGAATTCAGGGCTGACAAACGGCACTTTCCCAGACAAGAAAGTGGTACGCGCCGGTGATGTTTGCACCCACGGAAAAGGTGGCAGCCTTGAACTCTGAGGTGCCAATGATGGGGCACCCTTGACCCTAGAAAAGGACAATTCGATTTCTGACCTGGCACCTTTTCCCTGGGAGGTGTCTTCGTCCGTCTGGAATTCTGGGCTGAAAAATGGCACTTCCCCGGACCCGCAAGTGGCACGCGCTGTCGACATTTGCGCCCAGGCAAAAGGTGGCAGCCTTGGGCTCTCAGGTGCCAATGATGGGGCCCCGTTAACACTAGAAAAGTAACACTTGCTTTCTGTCCTGACACCTTTTCCCAGGGAGGAATCTTCGTCCGTCTGGAAATCTGGGTTCAGAAATGGCACTGCCCCAAACCCGCACAAGGTACACACCGTCGAGCTTTGCGCCCAGGGAAAAGTTGGGAGCCTTGGGCTCTCAGGTGCCAATGATGGTGCCCCATTACCCCTACAAAAGGCACAATGGCTTTCTGTCCTGGCACCTTTTCCCTCTGAGGAATCTTCATAGGTCTGGAATTCTGGGCTGTAAAATGGCACTTTCTGGGACCAGCACGTGGCACGCACTGTCGTGCTTTGCGCCCAGGGAAAAGGAGGCAACCTCTGGCTCTCAGGTGCCAATGATGGCGCCCCATTAACACTTAAAAAGGCACAATTGCTTTCTGTCCTGGCACCTTTTCCCTGGGAGAAAACTTCATCGGCCTCGAATTCTGGGCTGAAAAATGGCACATTCCTGGACCCGCAAGTGGCACGCACCGTCGAGCTTTGCGCTCAGGGAAAAGGTTGCAGCCTTCGGCTCTCAGGTGCCAATGATGAGTCCCCATTACTCCTAGAAAAGGAGAAATCCATTCCTGTCCTGGCACCTTTTCCCAGGGAGGAATCTTCATCGGTCTGGAATTCTGGAATGAGAAACGGCAATTTCCCGGACCCTCACGTAGCACGCATGGTCGAGCTTTGCGCCCAGGGTATAGGAGGCAACCTTGGGCTCTCAGGTGCCAATGATGGGGCCCGATTAACCCTAGAAATGGAACAATCGCTTTCTGTCCTGGGAGCCTCTTCCCTGTGAGGAGTCTTCATCCGTCTGGAATTGAGGGCTGACAAACGGCACTTTCCCGGACAAGAAAGTGGTACGCGCCGTTGATGTTTGCGCCCACGGAAAAGGTGGCAGCCTTGAACTCTGAGGTGCCAATGATGGGGCACCATTGACCCTAGAAAAGGACAATTCGATTTCTGACCTGGCACCTTTTCCCTGGGAGGTGTCTTCGTCCGTCTGGAATCCTGGGCTGAAAAATGGCACTTCCCCGGACCCGCAAGTGGAACGCGCCATCGACATTTGCGCCCAGGGAAATGGTGGCAGCCTTGGGCTCTCAGGTGCCAATGATGGGGCCCCGTTAACACTAGAAAAATAACGCTTTCTGTCCTGGCACCTTTTCCCAGGGAGGAATCTTCGTCCGTCTGGAAATCTGGGTTCAAAAATGGCACTGCCTCAAGCCCGCTCAAGGTACACACCGTCGAGCTTTGCGCCCAGGGAAAAGGGGGCAGCCTTGGGTTCTCAGGTGCCAATGATGGTGCCCCATTACCCCTACAAAAGGCACAATGGCTTTCTGTCCTGGCACCTTTTCCCAGGGAGGAATCTTCATCGGTTTGGAATTCTGGTCTGAGAATCGGCACTTTCCTGGACTCGCAAGTGGAACGCACCATCGAGCTTTGCGTCCAGGGAAAAGGTGGCAGTCTTGGGCTCTCAGGTGCCAATGATGGGGCCCCATTACCTTTAAAAAAAGCACAATGGCTTTCTGTCATGACACCTTTTCCCAGGGAGGAATCGACTTCCGTCTGGAATTCTGGGCTGAAAAACGGCCCTTTCCCAGACCCACACAGGGTATGCATTGTCGAGCTTTGCACCCAGGGAAAAGGTGGCAGCCTTGGGCTCTCAGGTGCCAATGATGGGGCCCAATTAGCATTACAAAATACACAATGGCTTTGTCTCCTGGTACCTTTTCCCTGGGAGGAGTCTTCATAAGTCTGGAATTCTGGGCTGAAAAATGACACTTTCCCGGACCCGCACGTGGAACGCTCCGTCGAGCTTTGCGCCCAGGGAAAAGGTGGCAGCCTTGGCCTCTCAGGTGTCCATTTTGGGGCCCCATTAACTCTAGAAAAGGCACAATTGCTTTCTGTCCTGCCACCTTTTCCCAGGGAGAAATCTTCATCGGCCTCGAATTCTGGGATGAGAAACAGCACATTCCTGGACCCGCAAGTGTCACGCACCGTCGAGCTTTGCACTCAGGGAAAAGGTTGCAGCCTTCGGCTCTCAGGTGTCAATGATGGGGCCCCGTTAACCCTAGAAAAGGAACAATTGCTTTCTGTCCTGACACCTTTTCCCAGGGAGGAATCTTCATCGGTCTGGAATTCTGGAATGAGAAACGGCAATTTCCCGTACCCTCACGTAGCACGCATGGTCGAGCTTTGCGCCCAGGGTATAGGAGGCAACCTTGGGCTCTCAGGTGCCAATGATGGGGCCCGATTAACCCTAGAAATGGAACAATCGCTTTCTGTCCTGGGAGCCTCTTCCCTGTGAGGAGTCTTCATCCGTCTGGAATTCAGGGCTGACAAACGGCACTTTCCCAGACAGGAAAGTGGTACGCGCCGTTGATGTTTACACCCACGGAACAGGTGGCAGCCTTGAACTCTGAGGTGCCAATGATGGGGCACCCTTGACCCTAGAAAAGGACAATTCGATTTGTGACCTGGCACCTTTTCCCTGGGAGGTGTCTTCGTCCGTCTGGAATTCTGGGCTGAAAAATGGCACTTCCCCGGACCCGCAAGTGGCACGCGCTGTCGACATTTGCGCCCAGGCAAAAGGTGGCAGCCTTGGGCTCTCAGGTGCCAATGATGGGGCCCCGTTAACACTAGAAAAGTAACATTTGCTTTCTGTCCTGACACCTTTTCCCAGGGAGGAATCTTCGTCCGTCTGGAAATCTGGGTTCAGAAATGGCACTGCCCCAAACCCGCACAAGGTACACACCGGCGAGCTTTGCGCCCAGGGAAAAGTTGGGAGCCTTGGGCTCTCAGCTGCCAATGATGGTGCCCCATTACCCCTACAAAAGGCACAATGGCTTTCTGTCCTGGCACCTTTTCCCAGGGAGGAATCTTCATCGGTTTGGAATTCTGGTCTGAGAATCGGCACTTTCCTGGACCCGCAAGTGGAATGCACCATCGAGCTTTGCGTCCAGGGAAAAGGTGGCAGTCTTGGGCTCTCAGGTGCCAATGATGGGGCCCCATTACCTTTACAAAAAACACCATGGCTTTTTGTCCTGGCACCTTTTCCCTCTGAGGAATCTTCATAGGTCTGGAATTCTGGGCTGTAAAATGGCACTTTCTGGGACCAGCACGTGGCACGCACTGTCGTGCTTTGCGTCCAGGGAAAAGGAGGCAACCTCTGGCTCTCAGGTGCCAATGATGGCCGCCCCATTAACACTTAAAAAGGCACAATTGCTTTCTGTCCTGGCACCTTTTCCCTGGGAGAAAACTTCATCGGCCTCGAATTCTGGGCTGAAAAATGGCACATTCCTGGACCCGCAAGTGGCACGCACCGTCGAGCTTTGCACTCAGGGAAAAGGTTGCAGCCTTTGGCTCTCAGGTGCCAATGATGGGTCCCCATTACTCCTAGAAAAGGAGAAATCCATTCCTGTCCTGGCACCTTTTCCCAGGGAGGAATCTTCATCGGTCTGGAATTCTGGAATGAGAAACGGCAATTTCCCGGACCCTCACGTAGCACGCATGGTCGAGCTTTGCGCCCAGGGTATAGGAGGCAACCTTGGGCTCTCAGGTGCCAATGATGGAGCCCGATTAACCCTAGAAATGGAACTATGGCTTTCTGTCCTGGGAGCCTCTTCCCTGTGAGGAGTCTTCATCCGTCTGGAATTGAGGGCTGACAAACGGCACTTTCCCGGACAAGAAAGTGGTACGCGCCGTTGATGTTTGCGCCCACGGAAAAGGTGGCAGCCTTGAACTCTGAGGTGCCAATGATGGGGCACCATTGACCCTAGAAAAGGACAATTCGATTTCTGACCTGGCACTTTTTCCCTGGGAGGTGTCTTCGTCCGTCTGGAATTCTGGGCTGAAAAATGGCACTTCCCCGGACCCGCAAGTGGCACGCGCCGTCGACATTTGCGCCCAGGGAAATGGTGGCAGCCTTGGGCTCTCAGGTGCCAATGATGGGGCCCCGTTAACACTAGAAAAATAACGCTTTCTGTCCTGGCACCTTTTCCCAGGGAGGAATCTTCGTCCGTCTGGAAATCTGGGTTCAAAAATGGCACTGCCTCAAGCCCGCTCAAGGTACACACCGTCGAGCTTTGCGCCCAGGGAAAAGGGGGCAGCCTTGGGTTCTCAGGTGCCAATGATGGTGCCCCATTACCCCTACAAAAGGCACAATGGCTTTCTGTCCTGGCACCTTTTCCCAGGGAGGAATCTTCATCGGTTTGGAATTCTGGTCTGAGAATCGGCACTTTCCTGGACCCGCAAGTGGAACGCACCATCGAGCTTTGCGTCCAGGGAAAAGGTGGCAGTCTTGGGCTCTCAGGTGCCAATGATGGGGCCCCATTACCTTTACAAAAAGCACAATGGCTTTCTGTCCTGGCAGCTTTTCCCTGGGAGGAGTCTTCATTGGTCTGGAATTCTGGGCTGTAGTATACACTTTCTGGGACAAGCACGTGGCACGCACTGTCGTGCTTTGCGACCAGGGAAAAGGAGGCAACCTCTGGCTCTCAGATGCCAATGACGGGCCCCCATTAACACTAGAAATGGAACAATCGCTTTCTGTCCTGGGAGCCTTTCCCTGGGAGGAGTCGTCATCCGTTTGGAATTCTGGGCTGAAAAAAGGTCTTTCTCTGACCTGCACGTGGCAGGCACCATCTAGCTTTGCGCCCAGGGAAAAGGTGGCAGCCTTGGGCTCTCAGGTGCCAATGATGGGTCCCCGTTAACACTAGATAAATATCAATCGCTTTCTGTCCTGGCACCTTTTCCCTGGGAGGAATTTTCTTCCGTCTGGAATCCTGGGCCGAAAAACAGCACGTCCCCGGACCTGCAAGTGGAACGCACCGTCGAGCTTTGTGCCGAGGCAAAAGGTGGCAGCCCTGGGCTCTCAGGTGCCAATGATGGGTCCCCATTACCCCTAGAAAAGGCACAATCGCTTTCTGTCCTGACACATTTTCCGTGGCAGGAATCTTCATTAGTCTGGAATTCTGGGCTGAAAACAGCTTTTTCCCTTACCCGCACATGACGCGCACCGTCGAGCTTTGCGCCCAGGGAAAAGGTGGCAGCCCTGGGCTCCCAGCTGCCAATTTTGGGGCCCCATTAACCCTAGAAAAGGCACAATCGCTTTCTGTGCTGGCACATTTTCCCTGGGAGAAATCTTCGCTGGCCTGGAATTCTGGGATGAGAAACGGCACATTCCCGGACTTGCAAGTGGCACGCGCTGTCGACATTTGCGCCCAGGGAAAAGGTGGCAGCCTTGGGCTCTCAGGTGCTAAAGATGGGGCCCCATTACCCCTAGAAAAGGCACAATGGCTTTCTGTCCTGACACCTTTTCCCAGAGAGGAATCGACTTCCGTCTGGAATTCTGGGCTGAAAAACGGCCCTTTCCTGGACCCGCACAGGGTATGCACCGTCGAGCTTTGCACCCAGGGAAAAGGTGGCAGCCTTGGGCTCTCAGGTGCCAATGATGGAGCCCAATTAGCATTACAAAATACACAATGGCTTTGTCTCCTGGTACCTTTTCCCTGGGAGGAGTCTTCATAGGTCTGGAATTCTGGGCTGAAAAATGGCACTTTCCCTTACCCGCACGTGGAACGCTCCGTCGAGCTTTGCGCCCAGGGAAAAGGTGGCAGCCTTGACCTCTCAGGTGTCAATTTTGGGGCCCCATTAGCCCTAGAAAAGGCACAATGGCTTTCTGTCCTGGCACCTTTTCCCAGGGAGAAATCTTCGCTGGCCTGGAATTCTGGGATGAGAAACGGCACATTCCCGGACCCGCAAGTGGGACGCGACGTCGACATTTGCGCCCAGGGAATAGATGGCAGCCTTTGGCTCTCTGGTGCCAAAGATGGGGCCCCATTAACCCTAGAAAAGGCACAATGGCTTTCTGTCCTGACACCTTTTCCCAGAGAGGAATCGACTTCCCTCTGGAATTCTGGGCTGAAAAACGGCCCTTTCCTTGGACCCGCACAGGGTATGCACCGTCGAGGTTTGCACCCAGGGAAAAGGTGGCAGCCTTGGGCTCTCAGGTGCCAAGGATGGGGCCCAATTAGCATTACAAAATACACAATGGCTTTGTCTCCTGGTACCTTTTCCCAGGGAGGAGTCTTGATAAGTCTGGAATTCTGGGCTGAAAAATGGCACTTTCCCGGACCCGCACGTGGAACGCTCCGTCGAGCTTTGCGCCCAGGGTAAAGGTGGCAGCCTTGGCGTCTCAAGTGTCAATTTTGGGGCCCCATTATCTCTAGAAAAGGCACAATTGCTTTCTGTCCTGGCACCTTTTCCCTGGGAGAAATTTTCATCGGCCTCGAATTCTGGGATGAGAAACAGCACATTCCTGGACCCGCAAGTGGCACGCACAGTCGAGCTTTGCGCTCAGGGGAAAGGTTGCAGCCTTGGGCTCTCAGGTGTCAATGATGGAGCCCCATTAACCCTAGAAAAGGAACAATCGCTTTCTGTCCTGACACCTTTTCCCAAGGAGGAATCTTCATCGGTCTGGAATTCTGGAATGAGAAACGGCAATTTCCCGGACCCTCACGTAGCACGCATGGTCGAGCTTTGCGCCCAGGGTATAGGAGGCAACCTCTGACTCTCAGGTGCCAATGATGGGGCCCGATTAACCCTAGAAATGGAACAATCGCTTTCTGTCCTGGGAGCCTCTTCCCTGTGAGGAGTCTTCATCCGTCTGGAATTCAGGGCTGACAAACGGCACTTTCCCGGACAAGAAAGTGGTACACGCCGTTGATGTTTGCACTCACGGAAAAGGTGGCAGCCTTGAACTCTGAGCTGCCAATGATGGGGCACCATTGACCCTAGAAAAGTAACACTTGCTTTCTGTCCTGACACCTTTTCCCTGGGAGGAATCTTCGTCCGTCTGGAAATCTGGGTTCAGAAATGGCACTGCCCCAAACCCGCACAAGGTACACACCGGCGAGCTTTGCGCCCAGGGAAAAGTTGGGAGCCTTGGGCTCTCAGCTGCCAATGATGGTGCCCCATTACCCCTACAAAAGGCACAATGGCTTTCTGTCCTGGCACCTTTTCCCAGGGAGGAATCTTCATCGGTTTGGAATTCTGGTCTGAGAATCGGCACTTTCCTGGACCCGCAAGTGGAACGCACCATCGAGCTTTGCGTCCAGGGAAAAGGTGGCAGTCTTGGGCTCTCAGGTGCCAATGATGGGGCCCCATTACCTTTACAAAAAACACAATGGCTTTTTGTCCTGGCACCTTTTCCCTCTGAGGAATCTTCATAGGTCTGGAATTCTGGGCTGTAAAATGGCACTTTCTGGGACCAGCTCGTGGCACGCACTGTCGTGCTTTGCGCCCAGGGAAAAGGAGGAAACCTCTGGCTCTCAGGTGCCAATGATGGCGCCCCATTAACACTTAAAAAGGCACAATTGCTTTCTGTCCTGGCACCTTTTCCCTGGGAGAAAACTTCATCGGCCTCGAATTCTGGGCTGAAAAATGGCACATTCCTGGACCCGCAAGTGGCACGCACCGTCGAGCTTTGCGCTCAGGGAAAAGGTTGCAGCCTTCGGCTCTCAGGTGCCAATGATGGGTCCCCATTACTCCTAGAAAAGGAGAAATCCATTCCTGTCCTGGCACCTTTTCCCAGGGAGGAATCTTCATCGGTGTGGAATTCTGGAATGAGAAACGGCAATTTCCCGGACCCTCACGTAGCACGCATGGTCGAGCTTTGCACCCAGGGTATAGGAGGCAACCATGGGCTCTCAGGTGCCAATGATGGAGCCCAATTATACCTAGAAATGGAACAATCGCTTTCTGTCCTGGGAGCCTCTTCCCTGTGAGGAGTCTTCATCCGTCTGGAATTGAGGGCTGAAAAACGGCACTTTCCCGGACAAGAAAGTGGTACGCACCGTTGATGTTTGCGCCCTCGGAAAAGGTGGCAGCCTTGAACTATGAGGTGCCAATGATGGGGCACCATTGACCCTAGAAAAGGACAATTCGATTTCTGACCTGGCACCTTTTCCCTGGGAGGTGTCGTCGTCCGTCTGGAATTCTGGGCTGAAAAATGGCACTTCCCCGGACCTGCAAGTGGAACGCACCGTCGACATTTGCGCCCAGGGAAAAGGTGGCAGCCTTGGGCTCTCAGGTGCCAAAGATGGGGCCCCATTACCCCTAGAAAAGGCACAATGGCTTTCTGTCCTGACACCTTTTCCCAGAGAGGAATCGACTTCCGTCTGGAATTCTGGGCTGAAAAACGGCCCTTTCCCGGACCCGCACAGGGTATGCACCGTCGAGCTTTGCACCCAGGGAAAAGGTGGCAGCCTTGGGCTCTCAGGTGCCAATGATGGGGCCCAATTAGCATTACAAAATACACAATGGCTTTGTCTCCTGGTACCTTTTCCCTCTGAAGAAATCTTCATAGGTCTGGAATTCTGGGCTGAAAAATGGCACTTTCCCGGACTCGCACGTGGAACGCTCCGTCGAGCTTTGCGCCCAGGGAAAAGGTGGCAGCCTTGGGCTCTCAGGTGTCAATTTTGGGGCCCCATTAACTCTAGAAAAGGCACAATTGCTTTCTGTCCTGGCACCTTTTCCCTGGGAGAAATCTTCATCGGCCTCGAATTCTGAGATGAGAAACAGCACATTCCTGGACCCGCAAGGGGCACGCACCGTCGAGCTTTGCACTCAGGGAAAAGGTTGCAGCCTTCGGCTCTCAGGTGCCAATAATGGGTCCCCATTACTCCTAGAAAAGGAGAAATCCATTCCTGTCCTGGCACCTTTTCCCAGGGAGGAATCTTCATCGGTCTGGAATTCTGGAATGAGAAACGGCAATTTCCCGGACCCTCACGTAGCACGCATGGTCGAGCTTTGCGCCCAGGGTATAGGAGGCAACCTTGGGCTCTCAGGTGCCAATGATGGGGCCCGATTAACCCTAGAAATGGAAAAATCGCTTTCTGTCCTGGGAGCCTCTTCCCTGTGAGGAGTCTTCATCCGTCTGGAATTCAGGGCTGACAAACGGCACTTTCCCAGAAGAGAAAGTGGTACGCGCCGGTGATGTTTGCACCCACGGAAAAGGTGGCAGCCTTGAACTCTGAGGTGCCAATGATGGGGCACCCTTGACCCTAGAAAAGGACAATTCGATTTCTGACCTGGCACCTTTTCCCTGGGAGGTGTCTTCGTCCGTCTGGAATTCTGGGCTGAAAAATGGCACTTCCCCGGACCCGCAAGTGGCACGCGCTGTCGACATTTGCGCCCAGGCAAAAGGTGGCAGCCTTGGGCTCTCAGGTGCCAATGATGGGGCCCCGTTAACACTAGAAAAGTAACACTTGCTTTCTGTCCTGACACCTTTTCCCAGGGAGGAATCTTCGTCTGTCTGGAAATCTGGGTTCAGAAATGGCACTGCCCCAAACCCGCACAAGGTACACACCGTCGAGCTTTGCGCCCAGGGAAAAGGTGGCAGCCTTGGGCTCTCAGGTGCCAATGATGGGGCCCCATTACCCCTACAAAAGGCACAATGGCTTTCTGTCCTGGCACCTTTTCCCAGGGAGGAATCTTCATCGGTTTGGAATTCTGGTCTGAGAATCGGCACTTTCCTGGACCCGCAAGTGGAACACATCATCGAGCTTTGCGTCCAGGGAAAAGGTGGCAGTCTTGGGCTCTCAGGTGCCAATGATGGGGCCCCATTACCTTTACAAAAAACACAATGGCTTTCTGTCCTGGCACCTTTTCCCTGGGAGGAGTCCTCATTGGTCTGGAATTCTGGGCTGTAAAATGGCACTTTCTGGGACCAGCACGTGGCACGCATTGTCGTGCTTTGCGCCCAGGGAAAAGGAGGCAACCTCTGGCTCTCAGGTGCCAATGATGGGGCCCCATTAACCCTAGAAAAGGCACAATTGCTTTCTGTCCTGGCACCTTTTCCCTGGGAGAAAACTTCATCGGCCTCGAATTCTGGGATGAGAAACAGCACATTCCTGGACCCGCAAGTGGCACGCACCGTCGAGCTTTGCACTCAGGGAAAACATTGCAGCCTTCGGCTCTCAGGTGTCAATGATGGAGCCCCATTAACCCTAGAAAAGGAACAATCGCTTTCTGTCCTGACACCTTTTCCCAGGGAGGAATCTTCATCGGTCTGGAATTATGGAATGAGAAACGGCAATTTCCCGTACCCTCACGTAGCACGCATGGTCGAGCTTTGCGCCCAGGGTATAGGAGGCAACCTTGGGCTCTCAGGTGCCAATGATGGGGCCCGATTAACCCTAGAAATGGAACAATCGCTTTCTGTCCTGGGAGCCTCTTCCCTGTGAGGAGTCGTCAGCCGTCTGGAATCCTGGGCTGAAGAAAGCACTTTCTCTGACCCGCACGTGGCAGGCACCATCTAGCATTGCGCCCAGGGAAAAGGAGGCAGCCTTGGGCTCTCAGGTGCCAACGATGGGTCCCCGTTAACACTAGATAAATAACAATCGCTTTCTCTCCTGGCACCTTTTCCCTGGGAGGAATTTTCGTCCGTCTGGAATTCTGGGCTGAAAAACGGCACTTCCCCGGACCTGCAAGTGGAACGCACCGTCGAGCTTTGTGCCCAGGCAAAAGGTGGCAGCCTTGGGCTCTCAGGTGCCAATGATGGTGCCCCATTACCCCTAGAAAAAGAACAATGGCTTTCTGTCCTGGCACCTTTTCCCTGGGAGGAATCTTCATTGGTCTGGAATTCTGGGCTGAAAACGGCTCTTTCCCTTACCCGCATGTGGCATGCACCGTCGAGCTTTGCGCCCAGGGAAAAGGTGGCAGCCCCTGGCTCTCAGCTGCCAATTTTGGGCCCCCATTAACCCTAGAAAAGGCACAATCGCTTTCTGTGCTGGCACATTTTCCCAGGGAGAAATCTTCGCTGGCCTGGAATTCTGGGATGAGAAACGGCACATTCCCGGACTTGCAAGTGGCACGCGCTGTCGACATTTGCACCCAGGGAAAAGGGGGCAGCCTTGGGCTCTCAGGTGCCAATGATGGTGACCCATTACCCCTACAAAAGGCACAATGGCTTTCTGTCCTGGCACCTTTTCCCAGGGAGGAATCTTCATCGGTTTGGAATTCTGGTCTGAGAATCGGCACTTTCCTGGACCCGCAAGTGGAACGCACCATCGAGATTTGCGTCCAGGGAAAAGGTGGCAGTCTTGGGCTCTCAGGTGCCAATGATGGGGCCCCATTACCCCTACAAAAGGCACAATGGCTTTCTGTCCTGGCTCTTTTTCCCAGGGAGGAATCTTCATCGGTTTGGAATTCTGGACTGAGATTCGGCACTTTCCTGGACCCGCAAGTGGAACGCACCATCGAGCTTTGCGTCCAGGGAAAAGGTGGCAGTCTTGGGCTCTCAGGTGCCAATGATGGGGCCCAATTACCCCTAGAAAAAGAACAATCGCTTTCTGTCCTGGCACCTTTTCCCTGGGAGGAATTTTAGTTTGTCTGGAATTCTGGGCTGAAAAACGGCACTTCCCCGGACCTGCAAGTGGAACGCACCGTCGAGCTTTGTGCCCAGGCAAAAGGTGGCAGCCTTGGGCTCTCAGGTGCCAATGATGGGGCCCCATTACCCCTAGAAAAAGAACAATGTCTTTCTGTCCTGGCACCTTTTCCCTGGGAGGAATCTTCATTGGTCTGGAATTCTGGGCTGAAAAGGGCTCTTTCCCTTACCCGCATGTGGCACGCACCGTCGAGCTTTGCGCCCGGGGAAAAGGTGGCAGCCCTGGGCTCTCAGCTGCCAATTTTGGGGCCCCATTAACCCTAGAAAAGGCACAATCGCTTTCTATCCTGGCACCTTTTCCCAGGGAGAAATCTTTGCTGGCCTGGAATTCTGGGATGAGAAACGGCACATTCCCGGACTTGCAAGTGGCACGCTCCGTCGAGCTTTGCGCCCAGGGAAAAGGGGGCAGCCCTGGGCTCTCAGGTGCCAATGATGGGGCTCCGTTAACACTAGAAAAATAACACTTGCTTTCTGTCCTGGCACCTTTTCCCAGGGAGGAATCTTCGTCCGTCTGGAAATCTGGCTTCAAAAATGGCACTGCCCCAAACCTGCACAAGGTACACACCGTCGAGCTTTGCGCCCAGGGAAAAGGAGGCAGCCTTGGGCTCTCAGGCGCCAGTGATGGGGCCCCATTACCTTTACAAAAAGCACAATGGCTTTCTGTCCTGGCACCTTTTCCCTGGGAGGAGTCTTCATTGGTCTGGAATTCTGGGCTGTAAAATGGCACTTTCTGGGACCAGCACGTGGCACGCACTGTCGTGCTTTGCGCCCAGGGAAAAGGAGGCAACCTCTGGCTCTCAGATGCCAATGACGGGCCCCCATTAACACTAGAAATGGAACAATTGCTTTCTGTCCTGGGAGCCCTTTCCCTGGGAGGAGTCGTCAGCCGTCTGGAATCCTGGGCTGAAGAAAGAACTTTCTCTGACCTGCACGTGGCAGGCACCATCTAGCTTTGCGCCCAGGGAAAAGGTGGCAGCCTTGGGCTCTCAGGTGCCAACGATGGGTCCCCGTTAACACTAGATAAATAACAATCGCTTTCTGTCCTGGCACGTTTTCCCTGGGAGGAATTTTCGTCCGTCTGGAATTCTGGGCTGAAAAATGGCACTTCCCTGAACCTGCAAGTGGAACGCACCGTCGAGCTTTGTGCCCAGGCAAAAGGTGGCAGCCTTGGGCTCTCAGGTGCCAATGACGGGCCCCAATACCCCTAGAAAAAGAACAATGGCTTTCTGTCCTGGCACCTTTTCCCTGGGAGGAATCTTCATTGGTCTGGAATTCTGGGCTGAAAACGGCTCTTTCCCTTATCCGCATGTGGCACGCACCGTCGAGCTTTGCGCCCAGGGAAAAGGTGGCAGCCCTGGGCTCTCAGCTGCCAATTTTGGGGCCCCATTAACCCTAGAAAAGGCACAAGCGCTTTCTGTCCTCGTACCTTTTCCCAGGGAGAAATCTTCACTGGCCTGGAATTCTGGGATGAGAAACGGCACATTCCCGGACTTGCAAGTGGCACGCGCCGTCGACATTTGCGCCCAGGGAAAAGGTGGCAGCCTTGAACTCTGAGGTGCCAATGATGGGGCACCCTTGACCCTAGAAAAGGACAATTCGATTTCTGACCTGGCACCTTTTCCCTGGGAGGTGTCTTCGTCCGTCTGGAATTCTGGGCTGAAAAATGGCACTTCCCCGGACCCGCAAGTGGCACGCGCCGTCGACATTTGCGCCCAGGCAAAAGGTGGCAGCCTTGGGCTCTCAGGTGCCAATGATGGGGCCCCGTTAACACTAGAAAAATAACACTTGCTTTCTGTCCTGGCACCTTTTCCCAGGGAGTAATCTTCGTCCGTCTGGAAATCTGGGTTCAGAAATGGCACTGCCCCAAACCCGCACAAGGTACACACCGTCGAGCTTTGCGCCCAGGGAAAAGGGGGCAGCCTTGGGCTCTCAGGTGCCAATGATGGTGCCCCATTACCCCCCCCTACAAAAGGCACAATCGCTTTCTGTCCTGGCACCTTTTCCCAGGGAGGAATCTTCATCGGTTTGGAATTCTGGTCTGAGATTCGGCACTTTCCTGGACCCGCAAGTGGAACGCACCATCGAGCTTTGCGTCCAGGGAAAAGGTGGCAGTCTTGGGCTCTCAGGTGCCAATGATGGGGCCCCATTACCTTTACAGAAAGCACAATGGCTTTCTGTCCTGGCACCTTTTCCCTGGGAGGAGTCTTCATTGGTCTGGAATTCTGGGCTGTAAAATGGAACTCTCTGGAACCAGCACGTGGTACGCACTGTCGTGCTTTGCGCCCAGGGAAAAGGAGGCAACCTCTGGCTCTCAGATGCCAATGACGGGTCCCCATTAACACTAGAAATGGAACAATTGCTTTCTGTCCTTGGAGCCTTTTCCCTGGGAGGAGTCGTCATCCGTCTGGAATCCTGGGCTTAACAAAGCACTTTCTCTGACCTGCACGTGGCAGGCACCATCTAGCTTTGCGCCTAGGGAAAAGGTGGCAGCCTTGGGCTCTCAGGTGTCAATGATGGGTCCCCGTTAACACTAGATAAATATCACTTTCTTTCTGTCCTGGCACCTTTTCCCTGGGAGGAATTTTCGTCCGTCTGGAATTCTGGGCTGAAAAACGGCACTTCCCCGGACCTGCAAGTGGAACGCACCGCCGAGCTTTGTGCCCAGGCAAAAGGTGGCAGCCTTGGGCTCTCAGGTGCCAATGATGGGGCCCCATTACCCCTAGAAAAAGAACAATGGCTTTCTGTCCTGGCACCTTTTCCCAGGGAGGAATCTTCATTGGTCTGGAATTCTGGGCTGAAAACGGCTCTTTCCCTTACCCTTCATGTGGCACGCACCGTCGAGCTTTGTGCCCAGGGAAAAAGTGGCAGCCTTGGGCTCTCAGCTGCCAATTTTGGGGCCCCATTAACCCTAGAAAAGGCACAATCGCTTTCTATCCTGGCACATTTTCCCAGGGAGAAACCTTCGCTGGTCTGGAATTCTGGGATGAGAAACGGCACATTCCCGGAATTGCAAGTGGCACGCGCCGTCGACATTTGCGCCCAGGGAAAAGGTGGCAGCCTTGGGCTCTCAGGTGCCAAAGATGAGGTCCCATTACCCCTAGAAAAGGCACAATGGCTTTCTCTCCTGACACCTTTTCCCAGAGAGGAATTGACTTCCGTTTGGAATTCTGGGCTGAAAAACGGCCCTTTCCTGGACCCGCACAGGCTATGCACCGTCGAGCTTTGCACCCAGGGAAAAGGTGGCATTCTTGGGCTCTCAGGTGTCAATTTTGGGGCCCCATTAACTCTAGAAAAGGCACAATTGCTTTCTGTCCTGGCACCTTTTCCCTGGGAGAAATCTTCATCGGCCTGGAATTCTGGAATGAGAAACGGCAATTTCCCGGACCCTCACGTAGCACGCATGGTCGAGTTTTGCACCCAGGGTATAGGAGGCAACCTTGGGCTCTCAGGTTCCAATGATGGGGCTCGATTAACCCTAGAAATGGAACAATCGCTTTCTGTCCTGGGAGCCTCTTCCCTGTGAGGAGTCTTCATCCGTCTGGAATTGAGGGCTGAAAAACGGCACTTTCCCGCACAAGAAAATGGTACGCGCCGTTGATGTTTGCGCCCACAGAAAAGGTGGCAGCCTTGAACTCTCAGGTGCCAATGATGGGGCACCATTGACCCTAGAAAAGGACAATTCGATTTCTGACCTGGCACCTTTTCCCTGGGAGGTGTCTTCGTCCGTCTGGAATTCTCGGCTGAAAAATGGCACTTCCCCGGACCCGCAAGTGGCACTCGCAGTCGACATTTTCGCCCAGGCAAAAGGTGGCAGCCTTAGGCTCTCAGGTGCCAATGATGGGGCCCCGTTAACACTAGAAAAATAACACTTGCTTTCTGTCTTGGCACCTTTTCCCAGAGAGGAATCGACTTCGTCCGTCTGGAAATCTGGGTTCAAAAATGGCACTGCCCCAAACCCGCACAAGGTACACATCGTCGAGCTTTGCACCCAGGGAAAAGTGGGCAGCCTTGGGCTCTCAGGTGCCAAAGATGGGGCCCCATTACCCCTACAAAAGGCAGAATGGCTTTCTGTCCTGGCACCTTTTCCCAGGGAGCAATCTTCATCGGCTTGGAATTCTGGTCTGAGAATCGGCACTTTCCTGGACCCGCAAGTGGAACGCACCATCGAGCTTTGCGTCCAGGGAAAAGGTGGCAGTCTTGGGCTCTTAGGTGCCAATGATGGGGCCCCATTACCCCTAGAAAAAGCACAATGGCTTTCTGTCCTGGCACCTTTTCCCTGGGAGGAGTCTTCATTGGTCTGGAATTCTGGGCTGTAAAATGGCACTTTCTGGGACCGGCATGTGGCACGCACTGTCGTGCTTTGCGCCCAGGGAAAAGGAGGCAACCTCTTTCTCTCAGATGCCAATGACGGGCCCCCATTAACACTAGAAATGGAACAATCGCTTTCTGTCCTGGGAGCCCTTTCCCTGGGAGGAGTCGTCAGCCATCTGGAATCCTGGGCTGAACAAAGCACTTTCTCTGACCAGCACGTGGCAGGCACCATCTAGCTTTGCGCCCAGGGAAAAGGTGGCAGCCTTGGGCTCTCAGGTGCCAACGATGGGTCCCCGTTAACACTAGATAAATAACAATCGCTTTCTGTCCTGGCACCTTTACCCTGGGAGGAATTTTCGTCCGTCTGGAATTCTGAGCTGAAAAACGGCACTTCCCCGGAGCTGCAAGTGGAACGCACCGTCGAGCTTTGTTCCCAGGCAAAAGGTGGCAGCCTTGGGATCTCAGGTGCCAATGATGGGGCCCCATTACTCCTAGAAAAAGAACAATGGCTTTCTGTCCTGGCACCTTTTCCCTGGGAGGAATCTTCATTGGTCTGGAATTCTGGGCTGGAAACGGCTCTTTCCCTTCCCCGCATGTGGCACGCACCGTCGAGCTTTGTGCCCAGGGAAAAGGTGGCAGCCCTGGGCTCTCAGCTGCCAATTTTGGGGCCCCATTAACCCTAGAAAAGGCACAAGCGCTTTCTGTCCTGGCACCTTTTCCCAGGGAGAAATCTTCGCTGGCCTGGAATTCTGGGATGAGAAATGGCACATTCCCGGACTTGAAAGTGGCACGCGCCGTCGACATTTGCGCCTAGGGAAAATGTGGCAGCCTTGGGCTCTCAGGTGCCAAAGATGGGGCCCCATTACCCCTAGAAAAGGCACAATGGCTTTTTGTCCTGACGCCTTTTCCCAGAGAGGAATCGACTTCCGTCTGGAATTCTGGGCTGAAAAACGGCCCTTTCCCAAACTTGCACAGGCTATGCACCGTCGAGCTTTGCACCCTAGGAAAAGGTGGCAGTCTTGGGCTCTCAGGTGCCAATGATGGGGCCCAATTAGCATTACAAAATACACAATGGCTTTGTCTCCTGGTACCTTTTCCCTCTGAGGAATCTTCATAGGTCTGGAATTCTGGGCTGAAAAATGTCACTTTCTGGGACCCACACGTGGAACGCTCCGTCGAGCTTTGCGCCCAGGGAAAAGGTGGCAGCCTTGGGCTCTCAGGTGTCAATTTTGGGGCCCCATTAACGCTAGAAAAGGCACAATTGCTTTCTGTCCTGGCACCTTTTCCCTGAGAGAAATCTTCATCGGCCTCGAATTCTGGGATGAGAAACAGCACATTCCTGGACCCGCAAGTGGCACGCACCGTTGAGCTTTGCGCTCAGGGAAAAGGTTGCAGCCTTTGGCTCTCAGGTGTCAATGATGTAGCCCCATTAACCCTAGAAAAGGAACAATCGCTTTCTGTCCTGACACCTTTTCCCAGGGAGGAATCGTCATTGGTCTGGAATTCTGGAATGAGAAACGGCAATTTCCCGGACCCTCACGTAGCACGCATGGTCGAGCTTTGCGCCCAGGGTATAGGAGGCAACCTTGGGCTCTCAGGTGCCAATGATGGGGCCCGATTAACCCTAGAAATGGAACAATCGCTTTCTGTCCTGGGAGCCTCTTCCCTGTGAGGAGTCTTCATCCGTCTGGAATTGAGGGCTGAAAAACGGCACTTTCCCGGACAAGAAAGTGGTACGCGCCGTTGATGTTTGTGCCCACAGAAAAGGTGGCAGCCTTGAACTCTCAGGTGCCAATGATGGGGCACCCTTGACCCTAGAAAAGGACAATTCGATTTCTGACCTGGCACCTTTTCCCTGGGAGGAGTCTTCATTGGTCTGGAATTCTGGGCTGAAAATTGACACTTTCTGGGACCAGTACGTGGCACGCACTGTCGTGCTTTGCGCCCAGGGAAAAGGAGGCTCTGGCTCTCAGATGCCAATGACGGGCCCCCATTAACACTAGAAATGGAACAATCGCTTTCTGTCCTGGGAGCCCTTTCCCTGGGAGGAGTCGTCAGCCGTCTGGAATCCTGGGCTGAACAAAGGTCTTTCTCTGAGCTGGACGTGGCACGCACCATCTAGCATTGCGCCAAGGGAAAAGGTGGCAGCCTTGGGCTCTCAGGTGCCAATGATGGGGCCCCGTTAACACTAGATAAATAACAGTCGCTTTCTGTCCTGGCACCTTTTCCCTGGGAGGAACTTTCGTCCATCTGGAAATCTGGGTTCAAAAATGGCACGGCCCCAAACCCGCACAAGGTACACACCGTTGAGCTTTGCGCCCAGGGAAAAGGGGGCAGCCTTGGGCTCTCAGCTGCCAATTTTGGGGCCCCATTAACGCTAGAAAAGGCACAATGGCTTTCTGTCCTGGCACCTTTACCCAGGGAGAAATCTTCGCTGGCCTGGAATTCTGGGATGTGAAACGGCACATTCCCGGACTTGCAAGTGGCACGCGCCGTCGACATTTGCGCCCAGGGAAAAGGGGGCAGCCTTGGGCTCTCAGGTGCCAATGTTGGGGCCCCATTACCCCTAGAAAAGGCACAATGGCTTTCTGTCCTGGCACCTTTTCCATGGGAGGAATCTTCATCGGTTTGGAATTCTGGTCTGAGAATCAGCACTTTCCTGGACCCGCAAGTGGAACGCACCATCGAGCTTTGCATCCAGGGAAAAGGTGGCAGTCTTGGGCTCTCAGGTGCCAATGATGGGGCCCCATAACCCCTAGAAAAAGCACAATGGCTTTCTGTCCTGGCACCTTTTCCCTGGGAGGAGTCTTCATTGGTCTGGGTGGACATGGTGCCTGTGGATTTGCTCCTTTTCTCCTCCTCCTGATGATGCTGTACCACACCAAGCAGTGTGCGGTAGGCAGTGGCCAGGGCCCAGCAGGTTGCTGTGAGCTGCACATCTCTGGGACTACCAGAGCGTCTTCCTTTCACATAGCTTAGCATTTTGGCAGGGTCCTGCAGTAGTTCTGGGGTGAATTTCCAGACCATTTGAGGAGAGAAGGTCTCCAAATACTGGCCCATATCTTCCCACTTCCCGTGCCACTCAACATCATCCGCTCCCAGGGCAGGCCTCCAGCAAGTCTCCTTAGAAAGCCCAGTTCTGAACCTAAACATGGTGTATACAGTACAGAGGAGACAAAGCAACACTAACAGCACTAACAGTAGGATTATGCTGTCCCTAACATCAAAAGGAAGCTCAATATTTTCAATGATTGTTGTAGCAGAGGTGAAAAGGTGGAAGTAACCATCTCCGCCTGTTTTCCCCACAGTCTGGGTGCTATTTTTAATGAGACCCCAGAGGTAACAAGCCAAACCAGGACAGGCACACCAGACTGAATATACATTCACAATGAAAGCCATTGTACTTTTTGTAAAGGTAATGGGGCCCCATCTTTGGCACCAGAGAGCCCAAGGCTGCCACCTTTTCCCTGGGCGCAAATGTCGACGGCGTGTGCCACTTGCAAGTCCGGGAATGTGCCGTTTCTCATCCCAGAATTCCAGGCCAGCGAAGATTTCTCCCTGGGAAAAGGTGCCAGGACAGAAAGCCATTGTGCCTTTTCTAGAGTTAATGGGCCCCCAAAATTGGCAGCTGAGAGCCCAGGGCTGCCACCTTTTCCCTGGGCGCAAAGCACGACAGTGCGTACCACGTGCTGGTCCCAGAAAGTGCCATTTTACAGCCCAGAATTCCAGACCAATGAAGATTCCTCCCAGGGAAAAGGTGCCAGGACAGAAAGCCATTGTGCTTTTTGTAAAGGTAATGGGGCCCCATCATTGGCACCTGAGAGCCCAAGACTGCCACCTTTTCCCTGGACGCAAAGCTCGATGGTGCGTTCCACTTGCGGGTCCAGGAAAGTGCCGATTCTCAGACCAGAATTCCAAACCGATGAAGATTCCTCCCTGGGAAAAGGTGCCAGGACAGAAAGCCATTGTGCCTTTTGTAGGGGTAATGGGGCCCCATCATTGGCACCTGAGAGCCCAAGGCTGCCCCCTTTTCCCTGGGCGCAAAGCTCGATGGTGTGTACCTTGTGCGGGTTTGGGGCAGTGCCATTTTTGAACCCAGATTTCCAGACGGACGAAGATTCCTCCCAGAGAAAAGGTGCCAAGACAGAAAGCAAGTGTTATTTATCTAGTGTTAACGTGGCCCCATCATTGGCACCTGAGAGCCCAAGGCTGCCACCTTTTGCCTGGGCGCAAATGTCGATGGCGCGTGCCACTTGCGGGTCCCGGAAGTGCCATTTTTCAGCCCAGAATTCAAGACGGACAAAGACACCCCCCAGGGAAAAGGTGCAAGGTCAGAAATCGAATTGTCCTTTTCTAGGGTCAATGGTGCCCCATCATTGACACCTCAGAGTTCAAGGCTGCCACCTTTTCCGTGGGCACAATCATCAACGGGACGTACCATTTTCTTGTCCGGGAAAGTGCCATTTTTCAGCCCTCAATTCCAGACGGATGAAGACTCCTCACAGGGAAGAGGCTCCCAGGACAGAAAGCGATTGTTCCATTTCTAGGGTTAATAGGGCCCCATCATTGGCACCTGAGAGCCCAGGGTTGCCTCCTATACCCTGGGCGCAAAGCTCGACCATGCGTGCTACGTGAGGGTCCGGGAAATTGCCGTTTCTCATTCCAGAATTCCAGACCAATGACGATTCCTCCCTGGGAAAAGGTGTCAGGACAGAAAGCGATTGTTCCTTTTCTAGGGTTAATGGGGCTACATCATTGACACCTGAGAGCCAAAGGCTGCAACCTTTTCCCTGAGCGCAAAGCTCAACGGTGCGTGCCACTTGCGGGTCCAGGAATGTGCTGTTTCTCATCCCAGAATTCCTGGCCGATGAAGATTTCTCCCAGGGAAAAGGTGCCAGGACAGAAAGCAATTGTGCCTTTTCTAGGGTTAATGGGGCCCCATCATTGGCACCTGAGAGCCCAAGGCTGCCACCTTTTCCCTGGGCGCAAAGCTCGACGGAGCGTTCCACGTGCGAGTCCAGGAAAGTGCCATTTTTCAGCCCAGAATTCCAGACCTATGAAGATTCCTCAGAGGGAAAAGGTACCAGGAGACAAAGCCATTGTGTATTTTGTAATGCTAATTGGGCCCCATCATTGGCACCTGAGAGCCCAAGGCTGCCACCTTTTCCCTGGTTGCAAAGCTCGACGGTGCATACCCTGTGCGGGTGCGGGAAAGGGCCGTTTTACAGCGCAGAATTCCTGACTGAAGTCGATTCCTCTCTGGGAAAAAGTGTCAGGACAGAAAGCCATTGTGCCTTTTCTAGGGGTAATGGGACCTCATATTTGGCACCTGAGAGCCCAAGGCTGCCACCTTTTGCCTGGGCGCAAATGTCGACGGTGCATGCCCCTTGCAAGTCCGGGAATGTGCCATTTCTCATCCCAGAATTCCAGGCCAGCGAAGATTTCTCCCTGGGAAAAGGTGCGAGGACAGAAAGCGATTGTGCCTTTTCTAGGGTTAATGGGGGCCCAAAATTGGCAGCTGAGAGCCCAGGGCTGCCACCTTTTCCCTGGGCGCAAAGCTCGACGGTGCGTGCCACATGCGGGTAAGGGAAAGAGCCGTTTTCAGCCCGGAATTCCAAACCGATGAAGATTCTTCCCTGGGAAAAGGTGCCAGGACAGAAAGCGACTCTTATTTATCTAGTGTTAACGGGGACCCATCGTTGGCACCTTAGAGCCGAAGGCTGCCACCTTTTCCCTGGGCGCAAAGCTAGATGGTGCCTGCCATGTGCAGGTCAGAGAAAGTGCTTTGTTCAGCCCAGGATTCCAGACGGCTGACGACTCCTCCCAGGGAAAGGGCTCCCAGGACAGAAAGCGATTATTCCATTTCTAGTGTTAATGGGAGCCCGTCATTGGCATCTGAGAGCCAGAGGTTGCCTCCTTTTCCCTGGGCGCAAAGCACGACAGTGCGTGCCACGTGCTGGTCCCAGAAAGTGCCATTTTACAGCCCGGAATTCCAGACCAATGAAGACTCCTCCCAGGGAAAAGGTGCCAGGACAGAAAGCCATTGTGCTTTTTGTAAAGGTAATGGGGCCCCATCATTGGCACCTGAGAGGCCAAGGCTGCCACCTTTTCCCTGGATGCAAAGCTCGATGGTGCGTTCCACTTGCGGGTCCAGGAAAGTGCCGATTCTCAGACCAGAATTCCAAACCGATGAAGATTCCTCCCTGGGAAAAGGTGCCAGGACAGAAAGCCATTGTGCCTTTTGTAGGGGTAATGGGGCACCATCATTGGCAGCTGAGAGCCCAAGGCTGCCCCCTTTTCCCTGGGCGCAAAGCTCGACGGTGTGTACCTTGTGCGGGGTTGGGGCAGTGCCATTTTTGAAGCCAGATTTACAGACGGACAAAGATTCCTCCCTGGGAAAAGGTGCCAGGACAGAAAGCAAGTGTTAACGGGGCCCCATCATTGGCACCTGAGAGCCGAAGGCTGCCACCTTTTCCCTGGGCGCAAATGTCGACGGCGCGTGTGTGACGTTCAAATCTGCTTAATTTTTATGCAGATTGAACTACAAGTTCGAATCATTCTCTTGAGCAAAATTAAAACTCAAACAAATTATCTGTAAATACCAAAAACTGATTTTTATTAATTGATTGCGAGAGAGATGCGAAAGGAAAAGAGGAAAAATAAGAAAAGTTAGGAAAAATGCTTAAGATTATTTATAGAAGCAGAGAAAAGATACCACCATGAAACACTACTTGAGTGCCTTATCCATGTAACTGAGAGGAAGGGGGGGGAGATGCAGATGTTCTCTCTGTTTCTGCCACGATGTTATCTCTTGGTTGCAAAAGGATTGTGACTCTTTGAAATGCAAAACTGCAGTTATTTCCCCTCACGACCGGACCGGCTTCTGGAGTAGCTGCAAAAGAGGGTGCTTTATTTTAGCCTGTAAAAGAAAAATTCAGAGAAAGGATATACCTCCACAGACAGTCACAGACTAGTCAAGCTGGCAGGCAGTCTCGTTCTTAGGCCGATGCCCTCTCTCCAGGCTGACAAGCAGTCTCTCCTTCGAGGCAGATGACAGCTGGTGGTTTTGTAAGAAAGGTAAGACGAGCTGAGAGGAGAGATCCGAAGAAGACTAGGCGAGGCTTCCTAGTTTCTCCTTGTCTCTTGTTCCTCCAACTTCTGAATTCATCTTCAGGTTTTTATAATGCTTTCTTAATCTCTACACATGTTTTTTGGCACGTAGTCAGGTCCAGATGTGGGAAACTGATCACAAAAGCAGGATTTTCTGGCAGGAAGTATTTCCTTGAGAAAGCTTTTCCACTAAAGCTGACATGGCAATGTTAGCAGAATGTATTGAGAGGCAGAAAACAATGGAGAAACATATTTTTGACTTGTTTACCCGCTACAGCGTGCCACTTGCGGTTCCGGGGAAGTGCCATTTTTCAGCCCAGAATTCCAGACGGACGAAGACACCTCCCAGGGAAAAGGTGCAAGGTCAGAAATCGAATTGTCCTTTTCTAGGGTCAATGGTGCCCCATCATTGGCACCTGAGAGTTCAAGGCTGCCACCTTTTCCGTGGGCGCAAATATCAACGGCGCGTACCACTTTCTTGTCCGGGAAAGTGCCGTTTTTCAGCCCTCAATTCCAGACGGATGAAGACTCCTCACAGGGAAGAGGCTCCCAGGACAGAAAGCGATTGTTCCATTTCTAGGGTTAATCGGGCTCCATCATTGGCACCTGAGAGCCCAAGGTTGCCTCCTATATCCTGGGCGCAAAGCTCGACCATGCGTGCTACGTGAGGGTCCGGGAAATTGCCGTTTCTCATTCCAGAATTCCAGACCGATGAAGATTCCTCCCTGGGAAAAGGTGCCAGGACAGAAAGCGATTGTTCCTTTTCTAGGGTTAATGGGGCTCCATCATTGACACCTGAGAGCCGAAGGCTGCAACCTTTTCCTTGAGCGCAAAACTCAACGGTGCGTGCCACTTGCGGGTCCAGGAATGTGCTGTTTCTCATCCCAGAATTCCAGGCCGATGAAGATTTCTCCCAGGGAAGATGTGCCAGGGCAGAAAGCAATTGTGCCTTTTCTAGGGTTAATGGGGCCCCAAAATTGACACCTGAGAGCCCAAGGCTGCCACCTTTTCCCTGGGCGCAAAGCTCGACGGAGCGTTCCACGTGCGGGTCCAGGAAAGTGCCATTTTTCAGCCCAGAATTCCAGATCAATGAAGATTCCTCCCTGGGAAAAGGTGCCAGGACAGAAAGCCATTGTGCCTTTTGTAGGGGTAATGGGGCAACATCATTGGCAGCTGAGAGCCCAAGGCTGCCCCCTTTTCCCTGGGCGCAAAGCTCGACAGTGTGTACCTTGTGCGGGTTTGGGGCAGTGCCATTTTTGAACCCAGATTTCCAGACGGACGAAGATTCCTCCCTGGGAAAAGGTGCCAGGACAGAAAGCAAGTGTTAACGTGGCCCCATCATTGGCACCTGAGAGCCGAAGGCTGCCACCTTTTGCCTGGGCGCAAATGTCGACGGCGCGGGCCACTTGCGGGTCCGGGGAAGTGCCATTTTTCAGCCCAGAATTCCAGACGGACGAAGACACCTCCCAGGGAAAAGGTGCCAGGTCAGAAATCGAATTGTCCTTTTCTAGGGTCAATGGTGCCCCATCATTGGCACCTGAGAGTTCAAGGCTGCCACCTTTTCCGTGGGCGCAAACATCAACGGGACGTACCACTTTCTTGTCCGGGAAAGTGCCGTTTTTCAGCCCTCAATTCCAGACGGATGAAGACTCCTCACAGGGAAGAGGCTCCAAGGACAGAAAGCGATTGTTCCATTTCTAGGGTTAATCGGGCTCCATCATTGGCACCTGAGAGCCCAAGGTTGCCTCCAATATCCTGGGCGCAAAGCTCGACCATGCGTGCTACGTGAGGGTCCGGGAAATTGCCGTTTCTCATTCCAGAATTCCAGACCGATGAAGATTCCTCCCTGAAAAAAGGTGTCAGGACAGAAAGCGATTGTTCCTTTTCTAGGGTTAATGGGGCTCCATCATTGACACCTGAGAGCCAAAGGCTGCAACCTTTTCCTTGAGCGCAAAACTCAACGGTGCGTGCCACTTGCGGGTCCAGGAATGTGCTGTTTCTCATCCCAGAATTCCAGGCCGATGAAGATTTCTCCCAGGGAAGATGTGCCAGGGCAGAAAGCAATTGTGCCTTTTCTAGGGTTAATGGGGCCCCAAAATTGACACCTGAGAGCCCAAGGCTGCCACCTTTTCCCTGGGCGCAAAGCTCGACGGAGCGTTCGACATGCGGGTCCGGGAAAGTGCCATTTTTCAGCCCAGAATTCCAGACCTATGAAGATTCCTCCCTGGGAAAAGGTACCAGGAGACAAAGCCATTGTGTATTTTGTAATGCTAATTGGGCCCCATCATTGGCACCTGAGAGCCCAAGGCTGACACCTTTTCCCTGGGTGCAAAGCTCGATGGTGCATACCCCGTGCGGGTCCGGGAAAGGGCCGTTTTTCAGCCCAGAAATCCAGACGGAAGTCGATTCCTCTCTGGGAAAAGGTGTCAAGACAGAAAGCCATTGTGCCTTTTCTAGGGGTAATGGGGCCCCATCTTTGGCACCTGAGAGCCCAAGGCTGCCACCTTTTTCCTGGGCGCAAATGTCGACGGCGCGTGCCATTTGAAAGTCGGGGAATGTGCCGTTTCTCATCCCAGAATTCCAGGCCAGCGAAGATTTCTCCCAGGGAAAAGGTGCCAGGACAGAAAGCGATTGTGCCTTTTCTAGGGTTAATGGGGCCCCAAAATTAGCAGCTGAGAGCCAAGGACTGCCACCTTTTCCCTGGGCTCAAAGCTCGACGGTGCGTGCCACATGCGGGTAAGGGAAAGAGCCGTTTTCAGCCCAGAATTCCAGACCAATGAAGATTCCTCCCAGGGAAAAGGTGCCAGGACAGAAAGCCATTGTTCTTTTTCTAGGGTTAATGGGGCCCCATCATTGGCACCTGAGAGCCCAAGGCTGCCACCTTTTGCCTGGGCACAAAGCTCGGCGGTGCGTTCCACTTGCAGGTCCGGGGAAGTGCCGTTTTTCAGCCCAGAATTCCAGACGGACGAAAATTCCTCCCTGGGAAAAGGTGCCAGGAAAGAAAGAGATTGTTATTTATCTAGTGTTAACGGGGACCCATCGTTGGCACCTGAGAGCCCAAGGCTGCCACCTTTTCCCTGGGCGCAAAGCTAGATGGTGCCTGCCACGTGCAGGTCAGAGAAAGTGCTTTGTTCAGCCCAGGATTCCAGACGGCTGACGACTCCTCCCAGGGAAAGGGCTCCAAGGACAGAAAGTGATTGTTCCATTTCTAGTGTTAATGGGGGCCCGTCATTGGCATCTGAGAGCCAGAGGTTGCCTCCTTTTCCCTGGGCGCAAAGCACGACAGTGCGTGCCACGTGCTGGTCCAAGAAAGTGCCATTTTACAGCCCAGAATTCCAGACCAATGAAGACTTCTCCCAGGGAAAAGGTGCCAGGACAGAAAGCCATTGTGCTTTTTGTAAAGGTAATGGGGCCCCATCATTGGCACCTGAGAGACCAAGACTGCCACCTTTTCCTTGGACGCCAAGCTTGATGGTGCGTTCCATTTGCGGGTCCAGGAAAGTGCCGATTCTCAGACCAGAATTCCAAACCGATGAAGATTCCTCCCTGGGAAAAGGTGCCAGGACAGAAAGCCATTGTGCCTTTTGTAGGGGTAATGGGGCACCATCATTGGCAGCTGAGAGCCCAAGGCTGCCCCCTTTTCCCTGGGCGCAAAGCTCGACGGTGTGTACCTTGTGCGGGTTTGGGGCAGTGCCATTTTTGAAGCCAGATTGCCAGACGGACGAAGATTCCTCCCTGGGAAAAGGTGCCAGGACAGAAAGCAAATGTTATTTTTCTAGTGTTGACAAGGCCCCATCATTGGCACCTGAGAGCCCAAGGCTGCCACCTTTTGCCTGGGCGCAAATGTCGACGGCGCGTGCCACTTGCGGGTCCGGGGAAGTGCCATTTTTCAGCCCAGAATTCCAGACGGACGAAGACACCTCCCAGGGAAAAGGTGCCAGGTCAGAAATCTAATTATCCTTTTCTAGGGTCAAGGGTGCCCCATCATTGGCACCTGAGAGTTCAAGGCTGCCACCTTTTCCGTGGGCGCAAACATCAACGGCACGTGCCACTTTCTTGTCCGGGAAAGTGCCGTATTTCAGCCCTCAATTCCAGACGGATGAAGACTCCTCACAGGGAAGAGGCTCCCAGGACAGAAAGCGATTGTTCCATTTCTAGGGTTAATAGGGCCCCATCATTGGCACCTGAGAGCCCAAGGTTGCCTCCTATACCCTGGGCGCAAAGCTCGACCATGCGTGCTACGTGAGGGTCCGGGAAATTGCCGTTTCTCATTCCAGAATTCCAAACCGATGAAGATTCCTCCCTGGGAAAAGGTGTCAGGACAGAAAGCGATTGTTCCTTTTCTAGGGTTAATGGGGCTCCATCATTGACACCTGAGAGCCGAAGGCTGCAACCTTTTCCCTGAGCACAAAGCACGACGGTGCGTGCCACTTGCGGGTCCAGGAATGTGCTGTTTCTCATCCCAGAATTCCAGTCCGATGAAGATTTCTTCCAGGGAAAAGGTGCCAGGGCAGAAAGCAATTGTGCCTTTTCTATAGTTAATGGGGCCCAAAAATTGACACCTGAGAGCCCAAGGCTGCCACCTTTTCCCTGGGCGCAAAGCTCGACGGTGCATGCCACATGCGGGTAAGGGAAAGTGCCATTTTTCAGCCCAGAATTCCAGACCTATGAAGATTCCTCAGAGGGAAAAGGTACCAGGAGACAACGCCATTGTGTATTTTGTATTACTAATTGGGCCCCATCATTGGCACCTGAGAGCCCAAGGCTGCCACCTTTTCCCTGGGCGCAAAACTCGACGGTGCATACCATGTGCGGGTCTGGGAAAGGGCCGTTTTTCAGCCCAGAATTCCAGACGGAAGTCGATTCCTCTCTGGGAAAATGTGTCAGGACAGAAAGCCATTGTGCCTTTTCTAGGGGCAATGGGGCCCCATCTTTGGCACCTGAGAGCCCAAGGCTGCCCCCTTTTCCCTGGGCACAAATGTCGACGGCGCGTGCCACATGCAAGTCCGGGAATGTGCCGTTTCTCATCCCAGAATTCCAGGCCAGCGAAGATTTCTCCCTGGGAAAAGGTGCCAGGACAGAAAGCTATTGTGCCTTTTCTAGGGTTAATGGGGCCCCAAAATTGGCAGCTGAGAGCCCAGGGCTGCCACATTTTCCCTGGGCGCAAAGCTCGACGGTGCGTGCCACATGCGGGTAAGGGAAAGAGCCGTTTTCAGCCCAGAATTCCAGACCAATGAAGATTCCTCCCAGGGAAAAAATGCCAGGACAGAAAGACATTGTTCTTTTTCTAGGGGTAATGGGGCCCCATCTTTGGCAGCTGAGAACCTAAGGCTGCCACCTTTTGCCTGGGCACAAAGCTCGACGGTGCGTTCCACTTGCAGGTCCGGGGAAGTGCCGTTTTTCAGCCCAGAATTCCAGACGGACGGAAATTCCTCCCTGGGAAAAGGTGCCAGGACAGAAAGCGATTGTTATTTACCTAGTGTTAACGAGGAGCCATCGTTGGCACCTGAGAGCCCAAGGCTGCCACCTTTTCCCTGGGCGCAAAGCTAGATGGTGCCTGCCGCGTGCAGGTCAGAGAAAGTGCTTTGTTCAGCCCAGGATTCCAGATGGATGACGACTCCTCCCAATGAAAAGGCTCCCAGGACAGAAAGCGATTGTTCCATTTCTAGGGTTAATGGGGGCCCGTCATTGGCATCTGAGAGCCAGAGGTTGCCTCCTTTTCCCTGGGCGCAAAGCACGACAGTGCGTGCCACGTCCTGGTCCCAGAAAGTGCCATTTTACAGCCCAGAATTCCAGACCAATGAAGACTCCTCCCAGGGAAAAGGTGCCAGGACAGAAAGCCATTGTGCTTTTTGTAAAGGTAATGGGGCCCCATCATTGGCACCTGAGAGCACGAGACTGCCACCTTTTCCCTGGACGCAAAGCTCGATGGTGCGTTCCACTTGCGGGTCCATGAAAGTGCCGATTTTCAGACCAGAATTCCAAACCGATGAAGATTCCTCCCTGGGAAAAGGTGCCAGGACAGAAAGACATTGTGCCTTTTGTAGGGGTAATGGGGCACCATCTTTGCCACCTGAGAGCCCAAGGCTGCCCCCTTTTCCCTGGGTGCAAATGTCGACGGCGCGTGCCACTTGCAAGTCTGGGAATGTGCCGTTTCTCATCCCAGAATTCCAGGTCAGCGAAGATTTCTCCCTGGGAAAAGGTGCCAGGACAGAAAGCGATTGTGCCTTTTCTAGGGTTAGTGGGGCCCCAAAATTGGCAGCTGAGAGCCCAGGGCTGCCACCTTTTCCCTGGGCGCAAAGCTCGACGGTGCATGCCAAAGCGGGTAAGGGAAAGAGCCGTTTTCAGCCCAGAATTCCAGACCAATGAAGATTCCTCCCAGGGAAAAGGTGCCAGGACAGAAAGCGATTGTGCCTTTTCTAGGGATAATGGGGCCCCAAAATTGGCAGCTGAGAGCCCAGATCTGCCACCTTCTGCCTGGGCACAAAGCTCGACGGTGCGTGTCACATGCAGGTAAGGGAAAGAGCCTTTTTCAGCCCAGAATTCCAGACGGATGAAGATTCCTCCCAGGGAAAAGGTGCCAGGACAGAAAGCGATTGTTCTTTTTCTAGGGGTAATGGGGCCCCATCATTGGCACCTGAGAGCCCAAGGCTGCCCCCTTTTCCCTGGGCGCAAAGCACGACGGTGTGTACGTTGTACGGGTTTGGGGCAGTGCCATTTTTGAACCCAGATTTCCAGACGGACGAAGATTCCTCCCTGGGACAAGGTGTCAGGACAGAAAGCGATTGGGTCTTTTCTAGGGGTAATGGGGCCCCAAAATTGACACCTGAGAGCCTAAGACTGCCATCTATTCCCTGGGCGCAAATGTTGACGGCGCGTGCCACTTGCAAGTCCAGGAATGTGCCGTTTCTCATCCCAGAATTCCAGTCCAGCGAAGATTTCTCCCTGGGATAAGGTGCCAGGACAGAAAGCGATTGTGCCTTTTCTAGGGTTAATGGGGCCCCATCATTGGCAGCTGAGAGCCCAAGGCTGTCACTTTTTCCCTGGGCGCAAAGCTCGACGGTGCGTGCCACATGCGTGTAAGGGAAAGAGCCGTTTTCAGCCCAGAATTCCAGACGGACGAAAATTCCTCCCAGGGAAAAGGTGCCAGGACAGAAAGCAAGTGTTATTTATCTCGTGTTAACGGGGACCCATCATTGGCACCTGAGAGCCCAAGGCTGCCACCTTTTCCCTGGGCACAAAGCTAGATGGTGCCTGCCACGTGCAGGTCAGAGAAAGTGCTTTGTTCAGCCCAGAATTCCGGATAGATGACGACTCCTCCTAGGGAAAAGCCTCCCACGACAGAAAGCAATTGTTCCATTTCTAGTGTTAATGGTGGCCCGTCTTTGGCATATGACAGCCAGAGGTTCCTCCTTTTCTCTGGGTGGAAAGCTCGACAGTGCGTGCCACATGCTGGTCCCAGAAATTGCCGTTTCTCATTCCAGTATTCCAGACCGATGAAGATTCCTCCCTGGGAAAAGGTGCGAGGACAGGAATCGATTTCTCCTTTTCTAGGCTTAATGGGACTCCATCATTGGCACCTGAGAGCCCAAGGCTGCCACCTTTTCCCTGGGCGCAAAGCTCGACGGAGCGTTCCACTTGCGGGTCCGGGAAAGTGCCATTTTTCAGCCCAGAATTCCAGACCTATGAAGATTCCTCAGAGGCAAAAGGTACCAGGAGACAAAGCCATTGTGTATTTTGTAATGCTAATTGGGCCCCATCATTGGCACCTGAGAGCCCAAGGCTGCCACCTTTTCCCTGGGTGCAAAGCTCGACGGTGCATACCCTGTGCAGGTCCGGGAAAGGGCCATTTTTCAGCCCAGAATTCCAGACGAAAGTCGATTCCTCCCTGGGAAAAGGTGTCAGGACAGAAAGCCATTGTGCCTTTTCTAGGGGTAATGGGGCACCATCTTTGGCATTTGAGAGCCCAAGGCTGCCACCTTTTCCCTGGACGCAAAAGTCGACGGCGCGTGCCACTTGCAAGTCCCGGAATGTGCCGTTTCCCATCCCAGAATTCCAGGCCAGCGAAGATTTCTCCCTGGGAAAAGGTGCGAGGACAGAAAGCGCTTGTGCCTTTTCTAGGGTTAATGGGGCCCCAAAATTGGCAGCTGAGAGCCTCGGGCTGCCACCTTTTGCCTGGACGCAAATGGCGACGTTGCGTGACACTTGCAGGTCCGGGGAAGTGCCATTTTTCAGCCCAGAATTCCAGACGGATGAAAATTCCTCCCAGGGAAAAGGTGCCAGGACAGAAAGCGATTGTTATTTATCTAGTGTTAACGGGGACCCATCATTGGCACCTGAGAGCCCAAGGCTGCCACCTTTTCCCTGGGCACAAAGCTAGATGGTGCCTGCCACGTGCAGGTCAGAGAAAGTGCTTTGTTCAGCCCAGAATTCCAGACAGATGACAACTCCTCCCAGGGAAAAGGCTCCCACGACAGAAAGCGATTGTTCCATTTCTAGTGTTAATGGGGGCCGTCATTGGCATATGACAGCCAGAGGTTGCCTCCTTTTCCCTGGGCGCAAAGCTCGACAGCGCGTGCCACATGCTGGTCCCAGAAATTGCCGTTTCTCATTCCAGAATTCCAGAGCGAAGAAGATTCCTCCCAGGGAAAAGGTGCCAGAACAGGAATCGATTTCTCCTTTTCTAGGCTTAATGGGACCCCATCATTGGCACCTGAGAGCCCAAGGCTGCCACCTTTTCCCTGGGCGCAAATGTCGACGGCACGTGCCACTTGCGGGTCCGGGGAAGTGTCATTTTTCAGCCCAGAATTCCAGACATACGAAGATACCTCCCAGAGAACAGGTGCCAGGTCAGAAATCGAATTGTCCTTTTCTAGGGTCAATGGTGCCCCATCATTGGCACCTGAGAGTTCAAGGCTGCCACCTTTTCCGTGGGCGCAAACATCAACGGCGCGTGCCACTTTCTTGTCCGGGAAAGTGCCGTTTTTCAGCCCTCAATTCCAGACGGATGAAGACTCCTCACAGGGAAGAGGCTCCCAGGACAGAAAGCGATTGTTCCATTTCTAGGGTTAATCGGGCCCCATCATGGGCACCTGAGAGACCAAGGTTGCCTCCTATATCCTGGGCGCAAAGCTCGACCATGCGTGCTACGTGAGGGTCCGGGAAATTGCCGTTTCTCATTCCAGAATTCCAGACTGATGAAGACTCCTCCCTGGGAAAAGGTGCCAGGACAGGAATGGATTTCTCCTTTTCTAGGAGTAATGGAAGCACATCATTGGCACCTGAAATCCGAAGGGTGCCGCCTTTTCCCTGAGCGCAAAGCTCGACGGTGCGTGCCACTTGCGGTCCAGGAATGTGCTCTTTCTCATGCGAGGATTCGAGGCTGATGAAGATTTCTCCCAGGGAAAAGGTGCCAGGACAGAAAGCCATTGTGCTTTTTGTAAAGGTAATGGGGCCCCATCATTGGCACCTGAGAGCCCAAGTCTGCCACCTTTTCCCTGGACGCAAAGCTCGATGGTGCATTCCACTTGCGGGTCCAGGAAAGTGCCTATTCTCAGACCAGAATTCCAAACCGATGAAGATTCCTCCCTGGGAAAAGGTGCCAGGACAGAAAGCCATTGTGCCTTTTGTAGGGGTAATGGGGCACCATCACTGGCAGCTGAGAGCCCAAGGCTGCCCCCTTTTCCCTGGGCGCAAAGCTCGACGGTGTGTACGTTGTACGGGTTTGGGGCAGTGCCATTTTTGAACCCAGATTTCCAGACGGACGAAGATTCCTTCCTGGGACAAGGTGTCAAGACAGAAAGCGATTGGGCCTTTTCTAGGGGTAATGGGGCCCCAAAATTGACACCTGAGAGCCTAAGACTGCCATCTTTTCCCTAAGCGCAAATGTTGACGGCGCGTGCCACTTGCAAGTCCGGGAATGTGCCGTTTCTCATCCCAGAATTCCAGGCCAGCGAAGATTTCTCCCTAGGAAAAGGTGCCAGGACAGAAAGCTATTGTGCCTTTTCTAGGGTAAATGGGGCCCCATCATTGGCACCTGAGAGCCCAAGGCTGCCACCTTTTGCCTGGGCACAAAGCTCGACGGTGCGTTCCACTTGCAGGTCCGGGGAAGTGCCGTTTTTCAGCCCAGAATTCCAGACGGACGAAAATTCCTCCCAGGGAAAAGGTGCCAGGACAGAAAGCCATTGTTATTTGTCTAGTGTTAACGGGGACCCATCGTTGGCACCTGAGAGCCCAAGGCTGCCACCTTTTCCCTGGGTGCAAAGCTAGATGGTACCTGCCACGTGCAGGTCAGAGAAAGTGTTTTG
Source organism: Pithys albifrons albifrons (assembly GCF_047495875.1). Lineage (NCBI taxonomy): Eukaryota > Metazoa > Chordata > Aves > Passeriformes > Thamnophilidae > Pithys > Pithys albifrons. The sequence goes on from NC_092484.1 coordinate 6,628,812, forward strand.
TTCAGCCCAGAATTCCAGACGGATGACGACTCCTCCCAGGGAAAAGGCTTCCAGGACAGAAAGCGATTGTTCCATTTCTAGTGTTAATGGGGGCCCGTCATTGGCATCTGAGAGCCAGAGGTTGCCTCCTTTTCCCTGGGCGCAAAGCTCGACAGCGCGTGCCACGTGCTGGTCCCAGAAATTGCCGTTTCTCATTCCAGAATTCGAGAGCGATGAAGATTCCTCCCAGGGAAAAGGTGCCAGGACAGCACCTTTTCTAGGCTTAATGGGACCCCATCATTGGCACCTGAGAGCCCAAGGCTGCCACCTTTTCCCTGGGCCCAAATGTCGACGGCGCGTGCCACGTGCGGGTCCAGGGAAGTGCCATTTTTCAGCCCAGAATTCCAGACATATGAAGATACCTCCCAGGGAAAAGGTGCCAGGTCAGAAATCGAATTGTCCTTTTCTAGGGTCAATGGTGCCCCATCATTGGCACCTGAGAGTTCAAGGCTGCCACCTTTTCCGTGGGCGCAAACATCAACGGCGCGTACCACTTTCTTGTCCGGGAAAGTGCCGTTTTTCAGCCCTCAATTCCAGACGGATGAAGACTCCTCACAGGGAAGAGGCTCCCAGGACAGAAAGCGATTGTTCCATTTCTAGGGTTAATCGGGCCCCATCATGGGCACCTGAGAGCCCAAGGTTGCCTCCTATACCCTGGGCGCAAAGCTTGACCATGCGTGCTACGTGAGGGTCCGGGAAATTGCCGTTTCTCATTCCAGAATTCCAGACCGATGAAGACTCCTCCCTGGGAAAAGGTGCCAGGACAGGAATGGATTTCTCCTTTTCTAGGAGTAATGGAAGCACATCATTGGCACCTGAAAGCCAAAGGCTGCCGCCTTTTCCCTGAGCGCAAAGCTCGACGGTGCGTGCCACTTGCGGGTCCAGGAATGTGCTCTTTCTCATGCCAGAATTCGAGGCTGATGAAGATTTCTACCAGGGAAAAGGTGCCAGGACAGAAAGCAATTGTGCCTTTTCTAGGGTTAATGGGGCCCCAAAATTGACACCTGAGAGCCCAAGGCTGCCACCTTTTCCCTGGGCGCAAAGCTCGACGGAGAGTTCCTCATGCGGGTCCCAGAAAGTGCCATTTTTCAGCCCAGAATTCCAGACCTATGAAGGTTCCTCAGAGGCAAAAGGTACCAGGAGACAAAGCCATTGTGTATTTTGTAATGCTAATTGGGCCCCATCATTGGCACCTGAGAGCCCAAGGCTGCCACCTTTTCCCTGGGTGCAAAGCTCGACGGTGCATACCAAGTGCGGGTCCGGGAAAGGGCCGTTTTTCAGCCCAGAATTCCAGATGGAAGTCGATTCCTCTCTGGGAAAAGGTGTCAGGACAGAAAGCCATTGTGCCTTTTCTAGGGGTAATGGGGCCCCATCTTTGGCACCTGAGAGCCCAAGGCTGCCACCTTTACCCTGGGCACAAATGTCGACGGCGCGTGCCACTTGCAAGTCCGGGAATGTGCCGTTTCTCATCCCAGAATTCCAGGCCAGCGAAGATTTCTCCCTGGGAAAAGGTGCCAGGACAGAAAGCGATTGTGCCTTTTCTAGGGTTAATGGGGCCCCAAAATTGGCAGCTGAGAGCACAGGGCTGCCACCTTTTCCCTGGACGCAAAGCTCGACGGTGCGTGCCACATGCATGTAAGGGAAAGAGACGTTTTCAGCCCAGTATTCCAGACGGATGAAAATTCCTCCCAGGGAAAAGGTGCCAGGACAGAAAGACATTGTTCTTTTTCTAGGGGTAATGGGGCCCCATCATTGGCACCTGAGAGCCCAAGGCTGCCACCTTTTGCCTGGGCGCAAAGCTCAACGGTGCGTTCCACTTGCAGGTCCGGGGAAGTGCCGTTTTTCAGCCCAGAATTCCAGACGGACGAAAATTCCTCCCAGGGAAAAGGTGCCAGGACAGAAAGCGATTGTGCTTTTTCTAAGGTTAATGGGGCCCCAAAAATGTCACCTGAGAGCCCAAGGCTGCCACCTTTGCCCTGGGCGAAAAGCTCGACGGTGCGTACCTTGTGTGAGTCTGGGGAAGTACTGATTTTCAGCCCAAAATTCCAGACGAACTTTATCCCAGGGTAGAATCTAAAAACTTCTGGAATTCTGGGCTAAAAAACCTGCACTTGGCATGTTCCGTCGAGCTTTGTGCCTAGGGAAAAGGTGGCAGCCTTGGGCTTTCAGGTGCCAATGACGGGGCCCCATTAAACCTAGAAATAGATCAATCGTTTTCTGTCCAGGAACTTTATCCCAGGGTAGAATCTAAAAACTTCTGGAATTCTGGGCTGATAAACGGCACGTTCCCTGACCTGCACCTGGTACCCTCCGTCGTGCTTTGAGGCCAGGGAAAAGGTGGCAGCCTTGGGCTCTCAGGTGCCAATGATGGTGCCCCGTTACCCCAAGAAAAGGAACAATCCCTTTCTGTCCTAGCACCTTTTCCCTGGGAGGAATCTTGGTCCATCTGGAATTCTGGGCTGAAAAAAGGCACTTTACCTGACCCGCAGGTGGCACGCACCGTCGATCTTTGAGCCCAGGGAAAAGGTGGCAGTCTTGGGCTCTCAGGTGGCAATGATGGGGCCCCATTAACCCAAGAAATGGAACAATCCCTTTCTTTCCTGGCATTTTTTCCCAGGGAGGAATCATCCTCCCTCTGGAATTCTGGGCTTAAAAAACAGCATGTGGCATGCACCGTCCGGCTTTGCGGCAAGGGAAAAGGTGGCGGCCTTGGACTCTCAGGTGCCAATGATGGGGCCCCATTAACCCAAGAAATATAAAAATCGCTTTCTGTCCTGGCACCTCTTCCCTGGGAGGAATCTTCATCTGTCTGGAATTCTGGGCTGAAAAAAGGCACTTACCCTGACCCGCACCTGGCACACTCCGCCAAGCTTTGAGCCCAGGAAACACGTGGCAGCCTTGGGCTCTCAGCTGCCAAAGATGGGGCTGCATTAATGCTAGAAAAGGAACAATCGCTTTCTGTCCTGGCACATTTTCCCTGCGAGGAATCTTCATCCGTCTGGAAATCTGATCTGAAAAACCCGCAAATGGCACGCACCGTCGGGCTTTGCGTCCAGGAAAAAGTGACAGCCTTGGGGTCTCAGGTGGCAATGAGGGGCCCCCATTAACCCTAGACCTGAAACACTCGCTTTCTGTCCTGGCACCTTTTTCCCGGGAGGAATCTTCATCCATCTGGAATTCTGGGATGAAAAACTGCATTTGCTGGACCCGCGCATGGCATACACAGTCGAGGCTTGAGCCCAGGAAAAAGGTCGCAGCCTTCGGCTCTCAGGTGCCAATGATGGGGCAATGATTAACCCTAGAAAAGGAACAATCGCTTTCTGTCCTGGCACATTTTCCCTGGCAGGAATCTTCATCCGTCTGGAATTCTGGGCTAAAAAACCTGCACTTGGCACGTTCCGTCGAGCTTTGTGCCTAGGGAAAAGGTGGCAGCCTTGGGCTTTCAGGTGCCAATGATGGGGCCCCTTAAACCTAGAAATGGAACAATCCCTTTCTGTCCTGGCACCTTTTCCCAGGGAGGAATCATCGTCCCTCTGGAATTCTGGACTTAAAAAACAGCATGTGGTAGGCACCGTTGGGCTTTCCGCCCAGGGAAAAGGTGGCAGCCTTGGGCTCTCAGGTGCCAGTGATGGGGCCCCAATATTCTTAGAAAAGGCACAATGGCTTTCTGCCCTGGCACCTTTTTCCTGGGAGGAATCTTCATGCATCTTGAATTCTGGGCTGAAAAACGGCATTTGCCGGACCTGCACATGGCATGCACCGTGGAGGTTTGAGCCCAGGGAAAAGGTGGCAGCCTTGCGCTCTAAGCTGCCAAAGAGGGGGCTGCATTAACCCTAGAAAAGGAGCAAGCGCTCTCTGTCCCAGCACCTTTTTCCTGGGAGGAATCATCGTTAGTCTGGAATTCTGGGCTGAAAAATCTGATAGTGGCATGCACCGTCGGGCTTTGCGCCCAGGGAAAAGGTGGCAGCCTTCGGCTCTCAGGTGCTAATGATGGGGCCCCATTAACCCTAGAAAAGGAACAAACACTTTCTGTCCTGGCACTTTTTAGTTGGCAGGAATCTTCATCCGTCTGGAAATCTGGGCTGAAAAATTACGCTTTCCCAGAACCGCGCCTGGCACACTCCGTCAAGCTTTGAGGCCAGGGAAAAGGTGGCAGCCTTGGGCTCTCAGGTGCCAATGACGGGGTCCCATTAAACCTAGAAATAGAACAATCGTTTTCTGTCCAGGAACTTTATCCCAGGGTAGAATCTAAAAACTTCTGGAATTCTGGGCTGATAAACGGCACGTTCCCTGACCTGCACCTGGTACCCTCCGTCGTGCTTTGAGGCCAGGGAAAAGGTGGCAGCCTTGGGCTCTCAGGTGCCAATGATGGTGCCCCGTTACCCCAAGAAAAGGAACAATCCCTTTCTGTCCTAGCACCTTTTCCCTGGGAGGAATCTTGGTCCATCTGGAATTCTGGGCTGAAAAAAGGCACTTTACCTGACCCGCAGGTGGCACGCACCGTCGATCTTTGAGCCCAGGGAAAAGGTGGCAGTCTTGGGCTCTCAGGTGGCAATGATGGGGCCCCATTAACCCAAGAAATGGAACAATCCCTTTCTTTCCTGGCATTTTTTCCCAGGGAGGAATCATCCTCCCTCTGGAATTCTGGGCTTAAAAAACAGCATGTGGCATGCACCGTCCGGCTTTGCGGCAAGGGAAAAGGTGGCGGCCTTGGACTCTCAGGTGCCAATGATGGGGCCCCATTAACCCAAGAAATGTAAAAATCGCTTTCTGTCCTGGCACCTCTTCCCTGGGAGGAATCTTCATCTGTCTGGAATTCTGGGCTGAAAAAAGGCACTTACCCTGACCCGCACCTGGCACACTCCGCCAAGCTTTGAGCCCAGGAAACAGGTGGCAGCCTTGGGCCCTCAGGTGCCAATGATGGGGCCCCATTACCCCTAGAAAAAGGCACAATCACTTTCTGTGCTAGTACCTATTCCCTGGGAGGAATCTTGGTCCATCTGTAATTCTGGGCTGAAAAGCGGCACTTTCCCTAACCAGCACTTGGCATGCTGCATCGAGCTTTGAGCCCAGGGAAAAGGTGCAGCCTTGGGCTCTCAGCTGCCAAAATTGGGGCCGCATTAACACTAGAAAAATAACAATCGCGTTCTATCCTGGCACATTTTCCCTGGGAGGAATCTTCATCCGTCTGGAATTCTGGGCTAAAAAGCCCCCAAGTGGCACACACCGTCAGTCATTGCGCCCAGGGAAAAGGTGGCAGCCTTCGGCTCTCATGTGCCAATGATGGGGCCCCATTATTCTTAGAAACGGCACAATCGCTTTCCGTCCTGGCACGTTTTCCCTGGGAGGAATCTTCATCCATCTGAAATTCTGGGATGAAAAACGTCATTTGCCGGAACCGCACCTGGCATGCACTGTCGAGCTTTGAGCCCATGGTAAAGGTGGGAGCCTTGGGCTCTCAGCTGCCAACGGTGGGACCGCATTAACCTTAGAAAAGGAACAATAGCTTTCTGTCCTGGCGAGTTTCTCCCAGGGTGAAATCATCATCCGTCTGGAATTCTGGGCTGAATAAACGGCATGTGGCACGCACTGTCAGGCTTTGAGCCCAGGGAAAAGGTGGCAGCCTTGGGCTCTCAGCTGCCAAAGATGGGGCTGCATTAATGCTAGAAAAGGAACAATCGCTTTCTGTCCTGGCACATTTTCCCTGCGAGGAATCTTCATCCGTCTGGAAATCTGGTCTGAAAAACCCGCAAATGGCACGCACCGTCGGGCTTTGCGTCCAGGAAAAAGTGACAGCCTTGGGGTCTCAGGTGGCAATGAGGGGCCCCCATTAACCCTAGACCTGAAACACTCGCTTTCTGTCCTGGCACCTTTTTCCCGGGAGGAATCTTCATCCATCTGGAATTCGGGGATGAAAAACTGCATTTGCTGGACCCGCGCATGGCATGCACCGTCGAGGCTTGAGCCCAGGAAAAAGGTCGCAGCCTTCGGCTCTCAGGTGCCAATGATGGGGCAATGATTAACCCTAGAAAAGGAACAATCGCTTTCTCTCCTGGCACCTTTTCCCTGGGAGGAATCATCGTTAGTCTGGAATTCTGGGATGAAAAAAGGCATTTCCCGGATCTGCACCTGGCATGCACCGTCGATCTTTGAGCCCACAGTAAAGGTGGCAGCCTTGGGCTCTCAGCTGCCAAAGATGGGGCCGCATTAACCTTAGAAAAGGAACAATCGCTTTCTGTCCTGGCAAGTTTCTCCCAGAGAGAAATCATCGTCTGTCTGGAATTCAGGGCTGAATAAAGGGCATGTGGCACGCGCCGTCAGGCTTTGAGCCCAGGAAAATGGTGACAGCCTTGGGCTGTCAGGTGCCAATGAGGGGGCCGCATTTACCCTAGAACTGGAACAATCGCTTTCTGTCCTAGCACTTTTTCCCTGGGAGGAATCTTCATCAGTCTGGAAATCTGGGCTGAAAAAAGGCACGTACCCTGACCCGCACCTGGTACTCTCCGTTGTGCTTTGAGACCAGGGAAAAGGTGGCAGTCTTGGGCTCTGAGTTGCCAACGATGGAGCCCCATTACCCCAAGAAAAGGAACAATCCCTTTCTGTCCTGGCACCTATTCCCTGGGAGGAATCTTGTCCGTCTGGAATTCTGGGCTGAAAAAAGGCACTTTCCCTTACCCGCATGTGGCACGCATCGTCGATCTTTGAGCCCAGGGAAAAGGTGGCAGCCTTGGGCTCTCAGGTGAAAGTGATGGGGCCCCTTTATTCTTAGAAAAGGCACAATGGCTTTCTGCCCTGGCACCTTTTTCCTGGGAGGAATCTTCATGCAGCTTGAATTCTGGGCTGAAAAACGGCATTTGCCGGACCCGCACATGGCATGCACCGTCGAGGTTTGAGCCCAGGGAAAAGGTGGCAGCCTTGGGCTCTCAGCTGCCAAAGATGGGGCTGCATTAACCCTAGAAAAGGAACAATCGCTTTCTCTCCTGGCACCTTTTCCCTGGGAGGAATCATCGTTAGTCTGGAATTCAGGGCTGAAAAAAACGCATGTGGCATGCACCGTCGGGCTTTGTGCCCAGGGAAAAGGTGGCAGCCTTCGGCTCTCAGGTGCCAATGATGGGGCCCCATTAACCCTAGAAAAGGAACAAGCACATTCTGTCCTGGCACTTTTTAGTTGGCAGGAATCTTCATCCGTCTGGAAATCTGGGCTGAAAAATCACGCTTTCCCGGAACCGCACCTGGCACACTCCGTCGAGCTTTGAGGCCAGGGAAAAGGTGGCAGCCTTGGGCTCTCAGGTGCCAAAGATGGGGCCCCGTTAACACTAGAAAAATAACACTTGCTTTCTGTCCTGACACCTTTTTCCAGAGAGGAATTGACTTCCGTCTGGAATTCTGGGCTGAAAAACGGCCCTTTCCCGGACCCGCACAGGGTATGCATCGTCAAGCTTTGCACCCAGGGAAAAGGTGGCAGCCTTGGGCTCTCAGATGCCAATGATGGGGCCCAATTAGCATTACAAAATACACAGTGGCTTTGTCTCCTGGTACCTTTTCCCTCTGAGGAATCTTCATAGGTCTGGAATTCTGGGTGGAAAAATGGCACTTTCCCGGACCCGCAAGTGGAACGCTCCGTCAAGCTTTGCGCCCAGGGAAAAGGTGGCAGCCTTGGGCTCTCAGGTGTCAATTTTGGGGCCCCATTAACCCTAGAAAAGGCACAATCGCTTTCTGTCCTGGCACCTTTTCCCTGGGAGAAATCTTCATTGGCCCCGAATTCTGGGATGAGAAACAGCACATTCCTGGACCCGCAAGTGGCACGCACCGTCGAGCTTTACGCTCAGGGAAAAGGTTGCAGCCTTCAGCTCTCAGGTGCCAATGATGGGTCCCCATTACTCCTAGAAAAGGAGAAATCAATTCCTGTCCTGGCACCTTTTCCCAGGGAGGAGTCTTCATCGGTCTGGAATTCTGGAATGAGAAACGGCAATTTCCCGGACCCTCACGTAGCACGCATGGTCGAGCTTTGCACCCAGGGTATAGGAGGCAACCTTGGGCTCTCAGGTGCCAATGATGGGGCCCGATTAAGCCTAGAAATGGAACAATCGCTTTCTGTCCTGGGAGCCTCTTCCCTGTGAGGAGTCTTCATCCTTATGGAATTGAGGGCTGAAAAACGGCACTTTCCCGGACAAGAAAGTGGTACGCGCCGTTGATGTTTGCGCCCACGGAAAAGGTGGCAGCCTTGGGTATTCAGGTGCCAATGATGGGGCACCATTGACCCTAGAAAAGGACAATTTGATTTCTGACCTGGCACCTTTTCCCTGAGAGGTATCTTCGTCCGTCTGGAATTCTGGGCTGAAAAATGGCACTTCCCCGGACCCGCAAGTGGCACGCGCCGTCGACATTTGCGCCCAGGGAAAAGGTGGCAGCCTTGGGCTCTCAGGTGCCAATGATGGGGCCCCGTTAACACTACAAAAATAACACTTGCTTTCTGTCCTGACACCTTTTCCCAGAGAGGAATTGACTTCCGTCTGGAATTCAGGGCTGAAAAATGGCACTTTCCCGGACCCGCACAGGGTACGCACTGTCGAGCTTTGCACCCAGGGAAAAGGTGACAGCCTTGGGTATTCAGGTGCCAATGATGGGGCGCCATTACCATTACAAAATACACAATGGCTTTGTCTCCTGGCACCTTTTCCCTCTGAGGAATCTTCATCGGTCTGAAATTCTGGGCTGAAAAATGGAACTTCCACGGACCCACAAGTGGAACGCACCGTCGAGCTTTGCGCCCAGGCAAAATGTGGCAGACTTGAGCTCTCAGGTGCCAAAGATGGGGCCCCATTATCCCTAGAAAAGGCACAATGGCTTTCTGTCCTGATACCTTTTCTCAGGGAGGAATTGACTTCCGTCTGGAATTCTGGGCTGAAAACGGCACATTCCCTTACTCGCATGTGGCACGCACTGTCGAGCTTTGCGCCCAGGGAAACGGTGGCAGCCCTGGGCTCTCAGCTGCCAATTTTGGGGCCCCATTAACTCTAGAAAAGGCACAATCGCTTTCTGTCCTGGCGCCTTTTCCCAGGGAGAAATCCTCGCTGGCCTGGAATTCTGGGATGAGAAACGGCACATTCCCGGACTTGCAAGTGGCACGCGCCGTCGACATTTGCGCCCAGGGAAAAGGTGGCAGCCTTGGGCTCTCAGGTGCCAAAGACGGGGCCCCATTAAACCTAGAAATAGAACAATCGTTTTCTGTCCAGGAACTTTATCCCAGGGTAGAATCTAAAAACTTCTGGAATTCTGGGCTGATAAACGGCACGTTCCCTGACCTGCACCTGGTACCCTCCGTCGTGCTTTGAGGCCAGGGAAAAGGTGGCAGCCTTGGGCTCTCAGGTGCCAATGATGGTGCCCCGTTACCCCAAGAAAAGGAACAATCCCTTTCTGTCCTAGCACCTTTTCCCTGGGAGGAATCTTGGTCCATCTGGAATTCTGGGCTGAAAAAAGGCACTTTACCTGACCCGCAGGTGGCACGCACCGTCGATCTTTGAGCCCAGGGAAAAGGTGGCAGTCTTGGGCTCTCAGGTGGCAATGATGGGGCCCCATTAACCCAAGAAATGGAACAATCCCTTTCTTTCCTGGCATTTTTTCCCAGGGAGGAATCATCCTCCCTCTGGAATTCTGGGCTTAAAAAACAGCATGTGGCATGCACCGTCCGGCTTTGCGGCAAGGGAAAAGGTGGCAGTCTTGGGCTCTGAGTTGCCAACGATGGAGCCCCATTACCCCAAGAAAAGGAACAATCCCTTTCTGTCCTGGCACCTATTCCCTGGGAGGAATCTTGTCCGTCTGGAATTCTGGGCTGAAAAAAGGCACTTTCCCTTACCCGCATGTGGCACGCATCGTCGATCTTTGAGCCCAGGGAAAAGGTGGCAGCCTTGGGCTCTCAGGTGAAAGTGATGGGGCCCCTTTATTCTTAGAAAAGGCACAATGGCTTTCTGCCCTGGCACCTTTTTCCTGGGAGGAATCTTCATGCAGCTTGAATTCTGGGCTGAAAAACGGCATTTGCCGGACCCGCACATGGCATGCACCGTCGAGGTTTGAGCCCAGGGAAAAGGTGGCAGCCTTGGGCTCTCAGCTGCCAAAGATGGGGCTGCATTAACCCTAGAAAAGGAACAATCGCTTTCTCTCCTGGCACCTTTTCCCTGGGAGGAATCATCGTTAGTCTGGAATTCAGGGCTGAAAAAAACGCATGTGGCATGCACCGTCGGGCTTTGTGCCCAGGGAAAAGGTGGCAGCCTTCGGCTCTCAGGTGCCAATGATGGGGCCCCATTAACCCTAGAAAAGGAACAAGCACATTCTGTCCTGGCACTTTTTAGTTGGCAGGAATCTTCATCCGTCTGGAAATCTGGGCTGAAAAATCACGCTTTCCCGGAACCGCACCTGGCACACTCCGTCAAGCTTTGAGGCCAGGGAAAAGGTGGCAGCCTTGGGCTCTCAGGTGCCAAAGATGGGGCCCCGTTAACACTAGAAAAATAACACTTGCTTTCTGTCCTGACACCTTTTTCCAGAGAGGAATTGACTTCCGTCTGGAATTCTGGGCTGAAAAACGGCCCTTTCCCGGACCCGCACAGGGTATGCATCGTCAAGCTTTGCACCCAGGGAAAAGGTGGCAGCCTTGGGCTCTCAGATGCCAATGATGGGGCCCAATTAGCATTACAAAATACACAGTGGCTTTGTCTCCTGGTACCTTTTCCCTCTGAGGAATCTTCATAGGTCTGGAATTCTGGGTGGAAAAATGGCACTTTCCCGGACCCGCAAGTGGAACGCTCCGTCAAGCTTTGCGCCCAGGGAAAAGGTGGCAGCCTTGGGCTCTCAGGTGTCAATTTTGGGGCCCCATTAACCCTAGAAAAGGCACAATCGCTTTCTGTCCTGGCACCTTTTCCCTGGGAGAAATCTTCATTGGCCCCGAATTCTGGGATGAGAAACAGCACATTCCTGGACCCGCAAGTGGCACGCACCGTCGAGCTTTACGCTCAGGGAAAAGGTTGCAGCCTTCAGCTCTCAGGTGCCAATGATGGGTCCCCATTACTCCTAGAAAAGGAGAAATCAATTCCTGTCCTGGCACCTTTTCCCAGGGAGGAGTCTTCATCGGTCTGGAATTCTGGAATGAGAAACGGCAATTTCCCGGACCCTCACGTAGCACGCATGGTCGAGCTTTGCACCCAGGGTATAGGAGGCAACCTTGGGCTCTCAGGTGCCAATGATGGGGCCCGATTAAGCCTAGAAATGGAACAATCGCTTTCTGTCCTGGGAGCCTCTTCCCTGTGAGGAGTCTTCATCCTTATGGAATTGAGGGCTGAAAAACGGCACTTTCCCGGACAAGAAAGTGGTACGCGCCGTTGATGTTTGCGCCCACGGAAAAGGTGGCAGCCTTGGGTATTCAGGTGCCAATGATGGGGCACCATTGACCCTAGAAAAGGACAATTTGATTTCTGACCTGGCACCTTTTCCCTGAGAGGTATCTTCGTCCGTCTGGAATTCTGGGCTGAAAAATGGCACTTCCCCGGACCCGCAAGTGGCACGCGCCGTCGACATTTGCGCCCAGGGAAAAGGTGGCAGCCTTGGGCTCTCAGGTGCCAATGATGGGGCCCCGTTAACACTACAAAAATAACACTTGCTTTCTGTCCTGACACCTTTTCCCAGAGAGGAATTGACTTCCGTCTGGAATTCAGGGCTGAAAAATGGCACTTTCCCGGACCCGCACAGGGTACGCACTGTCGAGCTTTGCACCCAGGGAAAAGGTGACAGCCTTGGGTATTCAGGTGCCAATGATGGGGCGCCATTACCATTACAAAATACACAATGGCTTTGTCTCCTGGCACCTTTTCCCTCTGAGGAATCTTCATCGGTCTGAAATTCTGGGCTGAAAAATGGAACTTCCACGGACCCACAAGTGGAACGCACCGTCGAGCTTTGCGCCCAGGCAAAATGTGGCAGACTTGAGCTCTCAGGTGCCAAAGATGGGGCCCCATTATCCCTAGAAAAGGCACAATGGCTTTCTGTCCTGATACCTTTTCTCAGGGAGGAATTGACTTCCGTCTGGAATTCTGGGCTGAAAACGGCACATTCCCTTACTCGCATGTGGCACGCACTGTCGAGCTTTGCGCCCAGGGAAACGGTGGCAGCCCTGGGCTCTCAGCTGCCAATTTTGGGGCCCCATTAACTCTAGAAAAGGCACAATCGCTTTCTGTCCTGGCGCCTTTTCCCAGGGAGAAATCCTCGCTGGCCTGGAATTCTGGGATGAGAAACGGCACATTCCCGGACTTGCAAGTGGCACGCGCCGTCGACATTTGCGCCCAGGGAAAAGGTGGCAGCCTTGGGCTCTCAGGTGCCAAAGACGGGGCCCCATTAAACCTAGAAATAGAACAATCGTTTTCTGTCCAGGAACTTTATCCCAGGGTAGAATCTAAAAACTTCTGGAATTCTGGGCTAAAAAACCTGCACTTGGCATGTTCCGTCGAGCTTTGTGCCTAGGGAAAAGGTGGCAGCCTTGGGCTTTCAGGTGCCAATGACGGGGCCCCATTAAACCTAGAAATAGAACAATCGTTTTCTGTCCAGGAACTTTATCCCAGGGTAGAATCTAAAAACTTCTGGAATTCTGGGCTGATAAACGGCACGTTCCCTGACCTGCACCTGGTACCCTCCGTCGTGCTTTGAGGCCAGGGAAAAGGTGGCAGCCTTGGGCTCTCAGGTGCCAATGATGGTGCCCCGTTACCCCAAGAAAAGGAACAATCCCTTTCTGTCCTAGCACCTTTTCCCTGGGAGGAATCTTGGTCCATCTGGAATTCTGGGCTGAAAAAAGGCACTTTACCTGACCCGCAGGTGGCACGCACCGTCGATCTTTGAGCCCAGGGAAAAGGTGGCAGTCTTGGGCTCTCAGGTGGCAATGATGGGGCCCCATTAACCCAAGAAATGGAACAATCCCTTTCTTTCCTGGCATTTTTTCCCAGGGAGGAATCATCCTCCCTCTGGAATTCTGGGCTTAAAAAACAGCATGTGGCATGCACCGTCCGGCTTTGCGGCAAGGGAAAAGGTGGCGGCCTTGGACTCTCAGGTGCCAATGATGGGGCCCCATTAACCCAAGAAATATAAAAATCGCTTTCTGTCCTGGCACCTCTTCCCTGGGAGGAATCTTCATCTGTCTGGAATTCTGGGCTGAAAAAAGGCACTTACCCTGACCCGCACCTGGCACACTCCGCCAAGCTTTGAGCCCAGGAAACACGTGGCAGCCTTGGGCTCTCAGCTGCCAAAGATGGGGCTGCATTAATGCTAGAAAAGGAACAATCGCTTTCTGTCCTGGCACATTTTCCCTGCGAGGAATCTTCATCCGTCTGGAAATCTGATCTGAAAAACCCGCAAATGGCACGCACCGTCGGGCTTTGCGTCCAGGAAAAAGTGACAGCCTTGGGGTCTCAGGTGGCAATGAGGGGCCCCCATTAACCCTAGACCTGAAACACTCGCTTTCTGTCCTGGCACCTTTTTCCCGGGAGGAATCTTCATCCATCTGGAATTCGGGGATGAAAAACTGCATTTGCTGGACCCGCGCATGGCATACACAGTCGAGGCTTGAGCCCAGGAAAAAGGTCGCAGCCTTCGGCTCTCAGGTGCCAATGATGGGGCAATGATTAACCCTAGAAAAGGAACAATCACTTTCTGTCCTGGCACATTTTCCCTGGCAGGAATCTTCATCCGTCTGGAATTCTGGGCTAAAAAACCTGCACTTGGCACGTTCCGTCGAGCTTTGTGCCTAGGGAAAAGGTGGCAGCCTTGGGCTTTCAGGTGCCAATGATGGGGCCCCTTAAACCTAGAAATGGAACAATCCCTTTCTGTCCTGGCACCTTTTCCCAGGGAGGAATCATCGTCCCTCTGGAATTCTGGACTTAAAAAACAGCATGTGGTAGGCACCGTTGGGCTTTCCGCCCAGGGAAAAGGTGGCAGCCTTGGGCTCTCAGGTGCCAGTGATGGGGCCCCAATATTCTTAGAAAAGGCACAATGGCTTTCTGCCCTGGCACCTTTTTCCTGGGAGGAATCTTCATGCATCTTGAATTCTGGGCTGAAAAACGGCATTTGCCGGACCTGCACATGGCATGCACCGTGGAGGTTTGAGCCCAGGGAAAAGGTGGCAGCCTTGCGCTCTAAGCTGCCAAAGAGGGGGCTGCATTAACCCTAGAAAAGGAGCAAGCGCTCTCTGTCCCAGCACCTTTTTCCTGGGAGGAATCATCGTTAGTCTGGAATTCTGGGCTGAAAAATCTGATAGTGGCATGCACCGTCGGGCTTTGCGCCCAGGGAAAAGGTGGCAGCCTTCGGCTCTCAGGTGCTAATGATGGGGCCCCATTAACCCTAGAAAAGGAACAAACACTTTCTGTCCTGGCACTTTTTAGTTGGCAGGAATCTTCATCCGTCTGGAAATCTGGGCTGAAAAATTACGCTTTCCCAGAACCGCGCCTGGCACACTCCGTCAAGCTTTGAGGCCAGGGAAAAGGTGGCAGCCTTGGGCTCTCAGGTGCCAATGACGGGGTCCCATTAAACCTAGAAATAGAACAATCGTTTTCTGTCCAGGAACTTTATCCCAGGGTAGAATCTAAAAACTTCTGGAATTCTGGGCTGATAAACGGCACGTTCCCTGACCTGCACCTGGTACCCTCCGTCGTGCTTTGAGGCCAGGGAAAAGGTGGCAGCCTTGGGCTCTCAGGTGCCAATGATGGTGCCCCGTTACCCCAAGAAAAGGAACAATCCCTTTCTGTCCTAGCACCTTTTCCCTGGGAGGAATCTTGGTCCATCTGGAATTCTGGGCTGAAAAAAGGCACTTTACCTGACCCGCAGGTGGCACGCACCGTCGATCTTTGAGCCCAGGGAAAAGGTGGCAGTCTTGGGCTCTCAGGTGGCAATGATGGGGCCCCATTAACCCAAGAAATGGAACAATCCCTTTCTTTCCTGGCATTTTTTCCCAGGGAGGAATCATCCTCCCTCTGGAATTCTGGGCTTAAAAAACAGCATGTGGCATGCACCGTCCGGCTTTGCGGCAAGGGAAAAGGTGGCGGCCTTGGACTCTCAGGTGCCAATGATGGGGCCCCATTAACCCAAGAAATGTAAAAATCGCTTTCTGTCCTGGCACCTCTTCCCTGGGAGGAATCTTCATCTGTCTGGAATTCTGGGCTGAAAAAAGGCACTTACCCTGACCCGCACCTGGCACACTCCGCCAAGCTTTGAGCCCAGGAAACAGGTGGCAGCCTTGGGCCCTCAGGTGCCAATGATGGGGCCCCATTACCCCTAGAAAAAGGCACAATCACTTTCTGTGCTAGTACCTATTCCCTGGGAGGAATCTTGGTCCATCTGTAATTCTGGGCTGAAAAGCGGCACTTTCCCTAACCAGCACTTGGCATGCTGCATCGAGCTTTGAGCCCAGGGAAAAGGTGCAGCCTTGGGCTCTCAGCTGCCAAAATTGGGGCCGCATTAACACTAGAAAAATAACAATCGCGTTCTATCCTGGCACATTTTCCCTGGGAGGAATCTTCATCCGTCTGGAATTCTGGGCTAAAAAGCCCCCAAGTGGCACACACCGTCAGTCATTGCGCCCAGGGAAAAGGTGGCAGCCTTCGGCTCTCATGTGCCAATGATGGGGCCCCATTATTCTTAGAAACGGCACAATCGCTTTCCGTCCTGGCACGTTTTCCCTGGGAGGAATCTTCATCCATCTGAAATTCTGGGATGAAAAACGTCATTTGCCGGAACCGCACCTGGCATGCACTGTCGAGCTTTGAGCCCATGGTAAAGGTGGGAGCCTTGGGCTCTCAGCTGCCAACGGTGGGACCGCATTAACCTTAGAAAAGGAACAATAGCTTTCTGTCCTGGCGAGTTTCTCCCAGGGTGAAATCATCATCCGTCTGGAATTCTGGGCTGAATAAACGGCATGTGGCACGCACTGTCAGGCTTTGAGCCCAGGGAAAAGGTGGCAGCCTTGGGCTCTCAGCTGCCAAAGATGGGGCTGCATTAATGCTAGAAAAGGAACAATCGCTTTCTGTCCTGGCACATTTTCCCTGCGAGGAATCTTCATCCGTCTGGAAATCTGGTCTGAAAAACCCGCAAATGGCACGCACCGTCGGGCTTTGCGTCCAGGAAAAAGTGACAGCCTTGGGGTCTCAGGTGGCAATGAGGGGCCCCCATTAACCCTAGACCTGAAACACTCGCTTTCTGTCCTGGCACCTTTTTCCCGGGAGGAATCTTCATCCATCTGGAATTCGGGGATGAAAAACTGCATTTGCTGGACCCGCGCATGGCATGCACCGTCGAGGCTTGAGCCCAGGAAAAAGGTCGCAGCCTTCGGCTCTCAGGTGCCAATGATGGGGCAATGATTAACCCTAGAAAAGGAACAATCGCTTTCTCTCCTGGCACCTTTTCCCTGGGAGGAATCATCGTTAGTCTGGAATTCTGGGATGAAAAAAGGCATTTCCCGGATCTGCACCTGGCATGCACCGTCGATCTTTGAGCCCACAGTAAAGGTGGCAGCCTTGGGCTCTCAGCTGCCAAAGATGGGGCCGCATTAACCTTAGAAAAGGAACAATCGCTTTCTGTCCTGGCAAGTTTCTCCCAGAGAGAAATCATCGTCTGTCTGGAATTCAGGGCTGAATAAAGGGCATGTGGCACGCGCCGTCAGGCTTTGAGCCCAGGAAAATGGTGACAGCCTTGGGCTGTCAGGTGCCAATGAGGGGGCCGCATTTACCCTAGAACTGGAACAATCGCTTTCTGTCCTAGCACTTTTTCCCTGGGAGGAATCTTCATCAGTCTGGAAATCTGGGCTGAAAAAAGGCACGTACCCTGACCCGCACCTGGTACTCTCCGTTGTGCTTTGAGACCAGGGAAAAGGTGGCAGTCTTGGGCTCTGAGTTGCCAACGATGGAGCCCCATTACCCCAAGAAAAGGAACAATCCCTTTCTGTCCTGGCACCTATTCCCTGGGAGGAATCTTGTCCGTCTGGAATTCTGGGCTGAAAAAAGGCACTTTCCCTTACCCGCATGTGGCACGCATCGTCGATCTTTGAGCCCAGGGAAAAGGTGGCAGCCTTGGGCTCTCAGGTGAAAGTGATGGGGCCCCTTTATTCTTAGAAAAGGCACAATGGCTTTCTGCCCTGGCACCTTTTTCCTGGGAGGAATCTTCATGCAGCTTGAATTCTGGGCTGAAAAACGGCATTTGCCGGACCCGCACATGGCATGCACCGTCGAGGTTTGAGCCCAGGGAAAAGGTGGCAGCCTTGGGCTCTCAGCTGCCAAAGATGGGGCTGCATTAACCCTAGAAAAGGAACAATCGCTTTCTCTCCTGACACCTTTTCCCTGGGAGGAATCATCGTTAGTCTGGAATTCAGGGCTGAAAAAAACGCATGTGGCATGCACCGTCGGGCTTTGTGCCCAGGGAAAAGGTGGCAGCCTTCGGCTCTCAGGTGCCAATGATGGGGCCCCATTAACCCTAGAAAAGGAACAAGCACATTCTGTCCTGGCACTTTTTAGTTGGCAGGAATCTTCATCCGTCTGGAAATCTGGGCTGAAAAATCACGCTTTCCCGGAACCGCACCTGGCACACTCCGTCGAGCTTTGAGGCCAGGGAAAAGGTGGCAGCCTTGGGCTCTCAGGTGCCAAAGATGGGGCCCCGTTAACACTAGAAAAATAACACTTGCTTTCTGTCCTGACACCTTTTTCCAGAGAGGAATTGACTTCCGTCTGGAATTCTGGGCTGAAAAACGGCCCTTTCCCGGACCCGCACAGGGTATGCATCGTCAAGCTTTGCACCCAGGGAAAAGGTGGCAGCCTTGGGCTCTCAGATGCCAATGATGGGGCCCAATTAGCATTACAAAATACACAATGGCTTTGTCTCCTGGTACCTTTTCCCTCTGAGGAATCTTCATAGGTCTGGAATTCTGGGTGGAAAAATGGCACTTTCCCGGACCCGCACGTGGAACGCTCCGTCGAGCTTTGCGCCCAGGGAAAAGGTGGCAGCCTTGGGCTCTCAGGTGTCAATTTTGGGGCCCCATTAACCCTAGAAAAGGCACAATCGCTTTCTGTCCTGGCACCTTTTCCCTGGGAGAAATCTTCATTGGCCCCGAATTCTGGGATGAGAAACAGCACATTCCTGGACCCGCAAGTGGCACGCACCGTCGAGCTTTACGCTCAGGGAAAAGGTTGCAGCCTTCAGCTCTCAGGTGCCAATGATGGGTCCCCATTACTCCTAGAAAAGGAGAAATCAATTCCTGTCCTGGCACCTTTTCCCAGGGAGGAGTCTTCATCGGTCTGGAATTCTGGAATGAGAAACGGCAATTTCCCGGACCCTCACGTAGCACGCATGGTCGAGCTTTGCACCCAGGGTATAGGAGGCAACCTTGGGCTCTCAGGTGCCAATGATGGGGCCCGATTAAGCCTAGAAATGGAACAATCGCTTTCTGTCCTGGGAGCCTCTTCCCTGTGAGGAGTCTTCATCCTTATGGAATTGAGGGCTGAAAAACGGCACTTTCCCGGACAAGAAAGTGGTACGCGCCGTTGATGTTTGCGCCCACGGAAAAGGTGGCAGCCTTGGGTATTCAGGTGCCAATGATGGGGCACCATTGACCCTAGAAAAGGACAATTTGATTTCTGACCTGGCACCTTTTCCCTGAGAGGTATCTTCGTCCGTCTGGAATTCTGGGCTGAAAAATGGCACTTCCCCGGACCCGCAAGTGGCACGCGCCGTCGACATTTGCGCCCAGGGAAAAGGTGGCAGCCTTGGGCTCTCAGGTGCCAATGATGGGGCCCCGTTAACACTACAAAAATAACACTTGCTTTCTGTCCTGACACCTTTTCCCAGAGAGGAATTGACTTCCGTCTGGAATTCAGGGCTGAAAAATGGCACTTTCCCGGACCCGCACAGGGTACGCACTGTCGAGCTTTGCACCCAGGGAAAAGGTGACAGCCTTGGGTATTCAGGTGCCAATGATGGGGCGCCATTACCATTACAAAATACACAATGGCTTTGTCTCCTGGCACCTTTTCCCTCTGAGGAATCTTCATCGGTCTGAAATTCTGGGCTGAAAAATGGAACTTCCACGGACCCACAAGTGGAACGCACCGTCGAGCTTTGCGCCCAGGCAAAATGTGGCAGACTTGAGCTCTCAGGTGCCAAAGATGGGGCCCCATTATCCCTAGAAAAGGCACAATGGCTTTCTGTCCTGATACCTTTTCTCAGGGAGGAATTGACTTCCGTCTGGAATTCTGGGCTGAAAACGGCACATTCCCTTACTCGCATGTGGCACGCACTGTCGAGCTTTGCGCCCAGGGAAACGGTGGCAGCCCTGGGCTCTCAGCTGCCAATTTTGGGGCCCCATTAACTCTAGAAAAGGCATAATCGCTTTCTGTCCTGGCGCCTTTTCCCAGGGAGAAATCCTCGCTGGCCTGGAATTCTGGGATGAGAAACGGCACATTCCCGGACTTGCAAGTGGCACGCGCCGTCGACATTTGCGCCCAGGGAAAAGGTGGCAGCCTTGGGCTCTCAGGTGCCAAAGATGGGGCCCCATTGACCCTAGAAAAGGCACAATGGCTTTCTGTCCGGACACCTTTTCCCAGAGAGCAATTGACTTCCGTCTGGAATTCTGGGCTGAAAAACGGCCCTTTCCCGGACCCGCAAAGGGTATGCACCGTCGAGCTTTGCACCCAGGGAAAAGGTGGCAGCCTTGGGCTCTCAGGTGCCAATGATGGGGCCCCGTTAACACTAGAAAAATAACACTTGCTTTCTGTCCTGGCACCTTTTCCCTGGGAGGAATCTTCGTCCGTCTCGAATTCGGGGTTCAAAATTGGCACTGCCCCAAACCCGCACAAGGTACACACCGTTGAGATTTGCGCCCAGGGAATAGGAGGCAGCCTTGGGCTCTCAGGTGCCAATGATGGTGCCCCATTACCCCTACAAAAGGCACAATGGCTTTCTGTCCTGGCACCTTTTCCCAGGGAGGAATCTTCATCGGTTTGGAATTCTGGTCTGAGAATCGGCACTTTCCTGGACCCGCAAGTGGAACGCACCATCGAGCTTTGCGTCCAGGGAAAAGGTGGCAGTCTTGGGCTCTCAGGTGCCAATGATGGGGCCCCATTACCTTTACAAAAAGCACACTGGCTTTCTGTCCTGGCACCTTTTCCCTGGGAGGCGTCTTCATTGGTCTGGAATTCTGGGCTGTAAAATGGCACTTTCTGGGACCAGCACGTGGCAGGCACTGTCGAGCTTTGCGCCCAGGGAAAAGGAGGCAACCTCTGGCTCTCAGATGCCAATGACGGGCCACCATTAACACTAGAAATGGAACAATCGCTTTCTGTCCTGGGAGCCTTTTCACTGAGAGGAGTCGTCAGCCGTCTGGAATTCTGGGCTGAACAAAGCACTTTCTCTGACCTGCACGTGGCAGGCAGCATCTAGCTTTGCACCCAGGGAAAAGGTGGCAGCCTTGGGCTCTCAGGTGCCAATGATGGGTCCCCGTTAACACTAGATAAATATCAATTGCTTTCTGTCCTGGCACCTTTTCCCAGGGAGGAATTTTCGTCCGTCTGGAATTCTGGGCTGAAAAACGGCATTCCCCGGACCCGCAAGTGGAACGCACCGTCGAGCTTTGCACCCAGGCAAAAGGTGGCAGCCATGGGCTCTCAGGTGCCAATCATGGGGCCCCATTACCCCTAGAAAAAGAACAATGGCTTTCTGTTCTGGCACCTTTTCCCTGGGAGCAATCTTCATTGGTCTGGAATTCTGGGCTGAAAACGGCTCTTTCCCTTACCCGCATGTGGCACGCACCGTCGAGCTTTGTGCCCAGGCAAAAGGTGGCAGCCCTGGGCTCTCAGGTGCCAATGATGGGGCCCCATTAACCCTAGAGAAGGCACAATCGCTTTCTGTCCTGCCACCTTTTCCCAGGGAGGATTTGACTTCCGTCTGGAATTCTGGGCTGAAAAACGGCCCTTTCCCGGACCCGCACAGGGTATGCATCGTCAAGCTTTGCACCCAGGGAAAAGGTGTCAGCCTTGGGCTCTCAGGTGCCAGTGATGGTGCCCCATTACCCCTAGAAAAAGAACAATCGCTTTCTGTCCTGGGAGCCTCTTCCCTGTGAGGGGTCTTCATCAGTCTGGTATTCAGGGCTGAAAAACAGCACATTCCCGGACAAGAAAGTGGTACGTGCTGTTGATGTTTGTGCCCACGGAAACATATTTCAGGGCACATATTTCTTATGGTTTTCAAAAGTAAATCATATGCATCTAAAACTCCAGGGCTGGAGCTTGCTTTCACGGTGAAAAGCACTGTTGTTCCTTAGGGAAAGCTCAACGATCAAAATGCAACTTTGCTTTGCTAACAAGTGAAACAGTCGATTCCTGTCACACAGAAGGCATCAGGACACATATTTCTTATGGCTTTAGACAGATTCTCATATGCATCTGAGAATCCAGGACTGGATCTTTCTTTCTCCGTGAAAATCAACCTTGTTCTTTAGGGGAAGCTCATCTCGCAAACTTTTCAATGTGCAATTTTCAGAGCAACTTTTCGTTGCTAACAAGAGAAACGGCTGATTCTTGCAAGACAGAAGGCATAAGGACACGCATGTCTTATGACTTTGATAAGTGAATCATATGCATCTGAGAATCCAGGCCTGAATCTTTCTTTCTCCGTGAAAAGCACAGTGGTTCTTTAGAGGAGCTCATCTCGCAAAGTGCAACTAACTCTCCCATGATCTGCTAAAGTGTGCCAAGGTTGATTCGTGCCAGACAGAAGGCTGCAAGATACATATTTTTTATGGATTTGGAAAGAGAATTATATGCATCAGATAATCCATGCCTGGAACTTTCTTATTTGGGAATAGCACAAGTGCCCCTTGAAGCAAGTTCATTTCGCAAAGTGCAAATAGAACTCCCATGGTCCTTTAACAAGTGAAACATGTGGTTCCTGCAAGACAGAACATATAAAGAAACACATTTCTTATGGTTTTGGAAAGTGAATCCTATAAATCTGAGAATCGAGGCCTGGAGCATTCTTACTCTGGGAAAAGCACAGGTGCTCCTTTTAGGAAGTTCATCTCGCAAAGTGCAGCTAATAGTCACATGCTCTGTTAACAACCGTCAGAGTTGATTCCTGCCAGACAGAAGGCATAAGGACACACATTTCTTATGGCTTTGATAAGTGAATCATATGCATTCGAGGATGCAGGTCTGGAGCTTTCTTTCTTGGTGAAAACACAGTTGTTACATACGGGAAGCTCCTATCGCAAAGTGCACCTTTGCTCTTCTAACACGTGAAACTCTTGATTTCTGACAGACAGGAGACATCAGGGCACATATTTCTTATGGTTTTGGAAAGTAAATCATATACATCTAAAACTCCAGGGCTGGAGCTTGCTTTCACGGTGAAAAACAACGTTGTTCCTTAGGGGAAGCTCAACGAGCAAAGTGCAACTTTGCTTTGCTAACAAGTGAAACAGTCGATTCCTGTCAGACAGAAGGCATCAGGACACAGTATTCTTATGGCTCTGGCTAGTGAATCACATGCATCAGAGAATCCAGGACTGGAGCTCTCTTTCTGGATGCAAAGCACAGTTGTTCCTTAAGGGAATCTCAATGAGCAAAGTGCAACTTTGCTTTGCTAACAAGAGAAACAGTCGATTCCTGTCAGACAGAAGGAATCAGGACACACATTTCTTATGGCTTCGGTAGGTGAATAATATGCATCTGAGAATCCAGGACTGGAGCTCTCTTTCTTTCTCGGTGAAAAACAACCTTGTTCCTTAGGGGAAGCTCATCTCGCAAAGTGCAACTTTTCGTTGCTAACAAGAGAAACAGCTGATTCTTTCAAGACAGAAAGCAAAAGGACACACATTTCTTAAGGCTTTGATAAGTGAATCATATGCATTCGAGGATGCAGGTCTGGAGCTTTCTTTCTTGGTGAAAACACAGTTGTTACATACGGGAAGCTCCTATCGCAAAGTGCACCTTTGCTCTTCTAACACGTGAAACTCTTGATTTCTGACAGACGGGAGACATCAGGGCACATATTTCTTATGGTTTTGGAAAGTAAATCATATACATCTAAAACTCCAGGGCTGGAGCTTGCTTTCTCTGTGCAAAGCACTGTTGTTCCTCAGGGGAAGCTCAACGAGCAAAGTGCAACTTTGCTTTGCTAACAAGTGAAACAGTCGATTACTGTCAGACAGAAGGCACAAGGACACAGTATTCTTATGGCTGTGGCTAGTGAATCACATGCATCAGAGAATCCAGGACTGGAGCTCTCTTTCTGGATGCAAAGCACAGTTGTTCTTTAGGAGAAGTTCAGCTCGCAAAGAGTAGCATTTTTCTGCTATCAAGTGAAACAGTCGATTCCCGTCAGAAAGAATGTATCAGGACACATATTTCTTATGGCTTTAGAAAGATTCCCATATCCATCTGAGAATATAGGACTGGATTTTTCTTTCTCTGTGAAAAACAACTTTGTTCCTTAGGGGAAGCTCATCTCGCAAAGTGCAACTTTTCGTTGCTAACAAGAGAAACAGCTGATTCTTTCAAGACAGAAAGCAAAAGGACACACATTTC
This sequence comes from Pithys albifrons albifrons, assembly GCF_047495875.1. NCBI lineage: Eukaryota > Metazoa > Chordata > Aves > Passeriformes > Thamnophilidae > Pithys > Pithys albifrons. Next base: position 6,652,445 of record NC_092484.1, read on the forward strand.
TTATGGCTTTTATAAGTGAATCATATGCATTCGAGGATGCAGGCCTGGAGCTTTCTTTCTTGGTGAAAACACAGTTGTTATGTACGGGAAGCTCCTATCGCAAAGTGCACCTTTGCTCTTCTAACACGTGAAACTCTTGATTTCTGACAGACGGGAGACATCAGGGCACATATTTCTTATGGTTTTGGAAAGTAAATCATATACATCTAAAACTCCAAGGCTGGAGCTTGCTTTCGCTGTGCAAAGCACTGTTGTTCCTTAGGGGAAGCTCAACGAGCAAAGTGCAACTTTGCTTTGCTAACAAGTGAAACAGTCGATTACTGTCAGACAGAAGGCACAAGGACACAGTATTCTTATGGCTCTGGCTAGTGAATCACATGCATCAGAGAATCCAGGACTGGAGCTCTCTTTCTGGATGCAAAGCACTGTTGTTCCTTAAGAGAATCTTAACGAGCAAAGTGCAACTTTGCTTTGCTAACAAGAGAAACAGTCGATTCCTGTCAGACAGAAGGCATCAGGACACACATTTCTTATGGCTTTGATAAGTGAATAATATGCATCTGAGAATCGAGGCCTGGATCTTTCTTTCTCGGTGAAAAAGAACTTTGTTCCTTAGGGGAAGCTCAACTCGCAAAGTGCAACTTTTCGTTGCTAACAAGAGAAACAGCTGATTCTTGCAAGACAGAAAGCAAAAGGACACACATTTCTTATGGCTTTGATAAGTGAATCATATGCATTCGAGGATGCAGGTCTGGAGCTTTCTTTCTTGGTGAAAACACAGTTGTTACATACGGGAAGCTCCTATCGCAAAGTGCACCTTTGCTCTTCTAACACGTGAAACTCTTGATTTCTGACAGACAGGAGACATCAGGGCACATATTTCTTATGGTTTTGGAAAGTAAATCATATACATCTAAAACTCCAAGGCTGGAGCTTGCTTTCGCTGTGCAAAGCACTGTTGTTCCTTAGGGGAAGCTCAACGAGCAAAGTGCAACTTTGCTTTGCTAACAAGTGAAACAGTCGATTCCTCTCAGACAGAAGGCATCAGGACACAGTATTCTTATGGCTCTGGCTAGTGAATCACATGCATCAGAGAATCCAGGACTGGAGCTCTCTTTCTGGATGCAAAGCACAGTTGTTCTTTAGGAGAAGTTCAGCTCGCGAAGAATAGCATTTTTCTGCTATCAACTGAAACAGTCGATTCCCGTCAGAAAGAATGTATCAGGACACATATTTCTTATGGCTTTAGAAAGATTCTCAGATGCATCTGAGAATCCAGGACTGGATCTTTCTTTCTCGGTGAAAAACAACCTTGTTCCTTAGGGGAAGCTCGACTCGCAAAGTGCAACTTTTTCTTGCTACCAAGAGAAACAGCTGATTCTTGCAAGACAGAAAGCATAAGGACACACATTTCTTATGGCTTTGGTAAGTGAATAATATGCATCTGAGAATCCAGGCCTGGATCTTTCTTTCTCGGTGAAAAACAACTTTGTTCCTTAGGGGAAGCTCATCTCGCAAAGTGCAACTTTTCGTTGCTAACAAGAGAAACAGCTGATTCTTGCAAGACAGAAAGCAAAAGGACACACATTTCTTATGGCTTTGATAAGTGAATCATATGGATTCGAGAATGCAGGTCTGGAGCTTTCTTTCTTGGTGAAAACACAGTTGTTACGTGCGGGAATCTCCTATCGCAAAGTGCACCTTTGCTCTTCTAACACGTGAAACTCTTGATTTCTGACAGACAGGAGACATCAGGGCACATATTTCTTATGGTTTTGGAAAGTAAATCATATACATCTAAAACTCCAAGGCTGGAGCTTGCTTTCGCTGTGCAAAGCACTGTTGTTCCTTAGGGGAAGCTCAACGAGCAAAGTGCAACTTTGCTTTGCTAACAAGTGAAACAGTCGATTCCTCTCAGACAGAAGGCATCAGGACACAGTATTCTTATGGCTCTGGCTAGTGAATCACATGCATCAGAGAATCCAGGACTGGAGCTCTCTTTCTGGATGCAAAGCACAGTTGTTCTTTAGGAGAAGTTCAGCTCGCGAAGAATAGCATTTTTCTGCTATCAACTGAAACAGTCGATTCCCGTCAGAAAGAATGTATCAGGACACATATTTCATATGGCTTTAGAAAGATTCTCATATGCATCTGAGAATCCAGGACTGGATCTTTCTTTCTCGGTGAAAAACAACCTTGTTCCTTAGGGGAAGCTCCTATCGCAAAGTGCAACTTTTTCTTGCTACCAAGAGAAACAGCTGATTCTTGCAGGACAGAAAGCAAAAAGACACACATTTCTTATGGCTTTGATAAGTGAATAATATGCCTCTGAGAATCCAGGACTGGATCCTTCTTTCTCGGGAAAAACCACCTTGTTCCTTAGGGGAAGCTCATCTCGCAAAGTGCAACTTTTTCTTGCTAACAAGAGAAACAGCTGATTCTTGCAAGACAGAAAGCATAAGGACACACATTTCTTATGGCTTTGATAAGTGAATCATATGCATCTGAGAATCCAGGCCTGGATCTTTCTTTCTCGGTGAAAAACAACCTTGTTCCTTAGGGGAAGATCAACGAGCAAAATGCTTTTCTTTGCTAACAAGAGAAACAGCTGATTATTGCAAGACAGAAGGCATCAGGACACACATTTCTTATGGCTTCGGTAGGTGAATAATATGCATCTGAGAATCCAGGACTGGATCTTTCTGTCTCGATGAAAAACAGCTTTGTTCCTTAGGGGAAGCTCGACTCGCAAAGTGCAACTTTTCTTTGCTAACAAGAGAAACAGCTGATTCTTGCAAGACAGCATGCATAAGGACACACATTTCTTATGGCTTTGGTAAGTGAATAATATGCATCTGATAATCAGGCCTGGATCTTTCTTTCTCTGTTAAAACAACTTTGTTCCTTAGGGGAAGCTCGACGCGCAAAGTGCAACTTTTAGTTGCTAACAAGAGAAACAGCTGATTCTTTCAAGACAGAAAGCAAAAGGGCACACATTTCTTATGGCTTTGATAAGTGAATCATATGCATTCGAGAATGCAGGCCTGGATCTTTCTTTCTTGGCGAAAACACAGTTGTTACGTACGGGAAGCTCCTATCGCAAAGTGCACCTTTGCTCTTCTAACACGTGAAACTCTTGATTTCTGACAGACAGGAGACATCAGGGCACATATTTCTTATGGTTTTGGAAAGTAAATCATATACATCTAGAACTCCAAGGCTGGAGCTTGCTTTCGCTGTGCAAAGCACTGTTGTTCCTTAGGGGAAGCTCAACGAGCAAAGTGCAACTTTGCTTTGCTAACAAGTGAAACAGTCGATTACTCTCAGACAGAAGATATCAGGACACAGTATTCTTATGGTTCTGGCTAGTGAATCACATGCATCAGAGAATCCAGGACTGGAGCTCTCTTTCTGGATGCAAAGCACTGTTGTTCCTTAGGGGAAGCTCAACGAGCAAAGTGCAACTTTTCTTTGCTAACAAGTGAAACAGTCGATTCCTGTCAGACAGAAGGCATCAGGACACACATTTCTTATGGCTTCGGTAAGTGAATAATATTCATCTGAGAATCCAAGACTGGCTCTTTCTCTCTCGGTGAAAAACAACCTTGTTCCTTAGGGGAAGCTCATCTCGCAAAGTGCAACTTTTCATTGCTAACAAGAGAAACAGCGGATTCTTGCAAGACAGCAAGCATCAGGACACACATTTCTTATGGCTTTGGTAAGTGAATAATATGCATCTGAGAATCGCGGCCTGGATCTTTCTTTCTCGGTGAAAAACAACTTTTTTCCTTAGGGGAAGCTCAACACGCAAAGTGCAACTTTTCGTTGCTAACAAGAGAAACAGCTGATTCTTGCAAGACAGCAAGCATCAGGACACACATTTCTTATGGCTTCCGTAAGGGAATAATATGCATCTGAGAATCCATGACTGGATCTTTCTTTCTCTGTGAAAAACAACTTTGTTCCTTAGGGGAAGCTCATCTCGCAAAGTGCAACTTTTCGTTGCTAACAAGAGAAACAGCTTATTCTTCCAAGAGAGAAAGCAAAAGGACACACATTTCTTATGGCTTTGGTAAGTGAATAATATGCATCTGAGAATCCAGGACTGGATCTTTCTTTCTCGGTGAAAAACAACTTTGTTCCTTAGGGGAAGCTCGACTCGCAAAAAGCAACTTTTCGTTGCTAACAAGAGAAACAGCCGATTCTTTCAAGACAGAAAGCAAAAGGGCACACATTTCTTATGGCTTTGATAAGTGAATCATATGGATTCGAGAATGCAGGTCTGGAGCTTTCTTTCTTGACGAAAACACAGTTGTTACTTACGGGATGCTCCTATCGCAAAGTGCACCTTTGCTCTTCTAACACGTGAAACTCTTGATTTCTGACAGACAGGAGACATCAGGGCACATATTTCTTATGGTTCTGGAAAGTAAATCATATACATCTAGAACTCCAAGGCTGGAGCTTGCTTTCGCTGTGCAAAGCACTGTTGTTCCTTAGGGGAAGCTCAACGAGCAAAGTGCAACTTTGCTTTGCTAACAAGTGAAACAGTCGATTCCTGTCAGACAGAAGGCATCAGGACACACATTTCTTATGGCTTTGGTAAGTGAATAATATGCATCTCAGAATCGAGGCCTGGATCTTTCTTTCTCGGTGAAAAACAACTTTGTTCCTTAGGGGAAGCTCAACGAGCAAAGGGCATCTTTTCGTTGCTATCAAGAGAAACAGCTTATTCTTGCAAGACAGAAAGCAAAAGGACACACATTTCTTATGGCTTTGATAAGTGAATCATATGCATTCGAGAATGCAGGTATGGAGCTTTCTTTCTTGGTGAAAACACAGTTGTTACATACTGGAAGCTCGTATCGCAAAGTGCACCTTTGCTTTTCTAACACGTGAAACTCTTGATTTCTGACAGACAATAGACATCAGGACACATATTTCTTATGGTTTTGGAAAGTAAATCATATACATCTAAAACTCCAGGGCTGGAGCTTGCTTCACGGTGCAAAGCACTGTTGTTCATTAGGGGAAGCTCAACGAGCAAAGTGCAACTTTGCTTTGCTAACAAGTGAAACGGTCGATTCCTGTCAGACAGAAGGCATCAGGACACAGTATTCTTATGGCTCTGGCTAGTGAATCACATGCATCAGAGAATCCAGGACTGGAGCTCTCTTTCTGGATGCAAAGCACTGGTGTTCCTTAGGGGAAGTTCAGCTCGCAAGAATAGCATTTTTCGTCTAACAAGTGAAACAGTCGATTCCTGCCAGAAAGAATGTATCTGGACACATATTTCTTATGGCTTTAGAAAGATTCTCATATGCATCTGAGAATCCAGGACTGGATCTTTCTTTCTCACTGAAAAACAACTTTGTTCCTTAGGGGAAGCTCATCTCGCAAAGTGCAACTTTTCGTTGCTAACAATAGAAACAGCTGATTCTTGCAAGACAGAAAGCATAAGGACACACATTTCTTACGGCTTTGGTAAGTGAATAATATGCATCTGAGAATCGAGGCCTGGATCTTTCTTTCTCGGTGAAAAACAACTTTGTTCCTTAGGGGAAGCTCAACACGGAAAGTGCAACTTTTCGTTGCTAACAAGAGAAACAGCTGATTCTTGCAAGACAGAAAGCAAAAGGACACACATTTCTTATGGCTTTGATAAGTGAATCATATGCATTCGAGAATGCAGGTCTGGAGCTTTCTTTCTTGGTTAAAACACAGTTGTTACGTACTGGAAGCTCGTATCGCAAAGTGCACCTTTGCTCTTCTAACACGTGAAACTCTTGATTTCTGACAGACAGTAGACATCAGGGCACATATTTCTTATGGTTTTGGAAAGTAAATCATATACATCTAAAACTCCAGAGCTGGAGCTTGCTTTCACGGTGCAAAGCACTGTTGTTCATTAGGGGAAGCTCAAGGAGCAAAGTGCAACTTTTCGTTTCTAACAAGAGAAAAAGCTGATTCTTGCAAGACAGAAGGCATAAGGACACACATTTCTTATGGCTTTGGTAATGAATCATATGCATCTGAGAATCCAGGCCTGGATCTTTCTTTCTCCGTGAAAATCACGGTGGTTCCTTGGAGGAGCTCATCTCGTAAAGTGCAACTAACTCTCCCGTGATCTGCTAAAGTGTGACACGGTTGATTCGTGCTAGACAGAAGGCTGCAAGATACATATTTTTTATGGATTTGGAAAGAGAATTATATGCATCAGAGAACCCAGGCCTGGAGCTTTCTTTCTCCGTGAAAGAAACAGTTGTTACTTATGGGAATTAACTCTCGCAAAGTGCAGCGAAGAGTCCCATCTGTGCTAACAAGTGAAACAGCTGATTCTTGCCGATACACATTTGTTATGGCTTTGGAAAATGAATCACATGCATCAGAGAATCCAGGCCTGGAGCTTTATTTCTCGGTGAGAAACAGACTTGTTCTTTATGGGAAGCTCATCTTCCAAAATGCAACTAACAGTGCCATGCTCTGCTAACAAGTGGAAACTTGATTCCTGCCAGAGAGAATACATTAGGGCACTCATTTCTAACGGCTTTTGAAAGTGAATCATATGCATCAGATAATCCATGCCTGGAGCTTTCTTACTCTGGGAAAAGCACCGTTGCTCCTTATAGGAAGTTCATCTCGAACAGTGCTGTTAACAGTTCCATGCTCTGCTAAATTTGAAAGAGTTTATTCCTGCCAGACAGAAGGCATCAGGACCGACATTTCTTCTGGATTGGAAAGTGAATCATATGCATCTAACAATCCAGAGCTAGAGCTTGCTTTCTCGGTGAAAATCACATTGGTTCCTTAGAGAAGCTCATCTCGCAAAGTGCAACTAAGAGTGCCATGATCTGCTACAATTTGACATAGTTGATTCCTGCCAGAGAGAAGGCATCGGGATACACATTTCTTAAGGCTTTGGAAAGCAAATAATATGCATCAGAGGATACCGGAATGGAGCTTTCTTTTTTGGTTAAAAGCACACTTGTTCGTTAGAGGAAGATCATCTCGCAAAATGCAGTTTACAGTCCCATGCTGTGCTAACAAGTGAAAGTATTGATTCCTGTCAGAGAGAAGGCATCAGCAATCACATTTTTTATGGCTTTGGAAAAGTGAATCATATGCATCTGAGAATCCAGGCCTGGAGTATTCTTTTTTGTGGAAAAAGCACAGTTGTTCCTCTTCAGAAGTTCATCTCGCAAAGTGCAAGTAATAGTCCCATGATCTACTAAAATGTGACACAGTTGATTCCTGCCAGAGAGAAGGCATCAGGACACATATTTCCTACGGCTTTGGAACCTGAATCATATGCATCAGGCTCTCGGTTGCCAATGATATTGCCCCATTAACCTTAGAAAAGGAACAATTGCTTTCTCTCCTGCCTCGTTTTCCCTGGCAGGAATCTTGGCCCATCTGCAATTCCGGGATGGAAAAAGGCCCGTACATGCCTAAAACGATTGAGGTTTGCATCAAGATGAAAGTTCATATCATTGTGATCTCAGGTG
>NC_092484.1:6964949-7102449 GCF_047495875.1 Pithys albifrons albifrons
GGAGGCAACCTCTGGCTCTCAGATGCCAATGACGGGCCCCCATTAACACTAGAAATGGAACAATCGCTTTCTGTCCTGGGAGCCCTTTCCCTGGGAGGAGTCGTCAGCCGTTTGGAATCCTGGGCTGAACAAAGCACTTTCTCTGACCTGCACGTGGCAGGCACCATCTAGCTTTGCGCCCAGGGAAGAGGTGGCAGCCTTGGGCTCTCAGGTGCCAATGATGGGGCCCCATTAACACTAGAAAAATAACACTTGCTTTCTGTCCTGGCACCTTTTCCCTGGGAGGAATCTTCGTCCGTCTGGAAATCTGGGTTCAAAAATGGCACTGGCCCAAACCTGCACAAGGTACACACCGTCGAGCTTTGCGCCCAGGGAAAAGGGGGCAGCCTTGGGCTCTCAGGTGCCAATGATGGGGCCCCATTACCCCTACAAAAGGCACAATGGCTTTCTGTCCTGGCACCTTTTCCCAGGGAGGAATCTTCATCGGTTTGGAATTCTGGTCTGAGAATCGGCACTTTCCTGGACCCGCAAGTGGAACGCACCATCGAGCTTTGCGTCCAGGGAAAAGGTGGCAGTCTTGGGCTCTCAGGTGCCAATGATGGGGCCCCATTACCCCTAGAAAAAGAACAATGGCTTTCTCTCCTGGCACCTTTTCCCTGGGAGGAGTCTTCATTGGTCTGGAATTCTGGGCTGTAAAATGGCACTTTCTGGGACCAGCACGTAGCACGCACTGTCGTGCTTTGCGCCCAGGGAAAAGGAGGCAACCTCTGGCTCTCAGATGCCAATGACGGGCCCCCATTAACACTAGAAATGGAACAATCGCTTTCTGTCCTGGGAGCCTTTTCCCTGAGAGGAGTCGCCATCCATCCGGAATCCTGGGCTGAACAAAGGTCTTTCTCTGACCTACAAGTGGAAGGCACCATCTAGCTTTGTGCCCAGTGAAGAGGTGGCAGGCTTGGGCTCTCAGGTGCCAATGATGTGTCCCCGTTAACACTAGATAAATAGCAATCGCTTTCTGTCCTGGCACCTTTTCTCTGGGATTAATTTTCATTCGTCTGGAATTCTGGGCTGAAAAACGGCACTTCCCCGGACCTGCAAGTGGAATGCACCGTCGAGCTTTGTGCCCAGGCAAAAGGTGGCAGCCTTGGGCTCTCAGGTGCCAAGGATGGGGCCCCGTTAACCCTACAAACATAACACTTGCTTTCCGTCCTGGCACCTTTTCCCTGGGAGGAATCTTCGTCCGTCTGGAAATCTGGGTTCAAATATGGCACTGCCCCAAACCCGCACAAGGTACACACCGTCGAGCTTTGCGCCCAGGGAAAAGGGGGCAGCCTTGGGCTCTCAGGTGCCAATGATGGTGCCCCATTACCCCTACAAAAGGCACAATGGCCTTCTGTCTTGGCACCTTTTCCCTGGGAGGAATCTTCATCGGTTTGGAATTCTGGTCTGAGAATCGGCACTTTCCTGGACCCATAAGTGGAACGCACCATCTAGCTTTGCGCCCAGGGAAAAGGTGGCAGTCTTGGGCTCTCAGGTGCCAATGATGGATCCCCGTTAACACTAGATAAATAACAATCGCTTTCTGTCCTGGCACCTTTTCCCAGGGAGGAATTTTCGTCCGTCTGGAATTCTGGGCTGAAAAACGGCACTTCCCAGGACCTGCAAGTGGAACGCACCATCAAGCTTTGCGCCCAGGGAAAAGGTGGCAGCCTTGGGCTCTCAGGTGGCAATGACGGGCCCCATTACCCCTAGAAAAAGAACAATGGCTTTCTGTCCTGGCACATTTTCCCTGGGAGGAATCTTCATTGGTCTGGAATTCTGGGCTGAAAACGGATCTTTCCCTTACCCGCATGTGGCACGCACCGTCGAGCTTTGCGCCCAGGGAAAAGGTGGCAGCCCTGGGCTCTCAGCTGCCAATTTTGGGGCCCCATTAACCCTAGAAAAGGCACAATCGCTTTCTGTCCTGGCACCTTTTCCGAGGGAGAAATCTTCGCTGGCCTTGAATTCTGGGATGAGAAACGGCACATTCCCAGACTTGCAAGTGGCACGCGCCATCGACATTTGCTCCCAGGGAAAAGGTGGCAGCCTTGGGCTCTCAGGTGCCAAAGATGGGGCCCCATTACCCCTAGAAAAGGCACAATGGCTTTCTGTCCTGACACCTTTTCCCAGAGAGGAATCGACTTCCATCTGGAATTCTGGGCTGAAAAACGGCCTTTTCCCAGACCCGCACAGGGTATGCACCGTCGAGCTTTGCACCCAGGGAAAAGGTGTCAGCCTTGGGCTCTCAGGTGCCAATGATGGGGCCCAATTAGCATTACAAAATACACAATGGCTTTGTCTCCTGGTACCTTTTCCCTCTGAGGAATCTTCATAGGTCTGGAATTCTGGGCTGAAAAATGGCACTTTCCCGGACCCGCACGTGGAACGCTCCGTCGAGCTTTGCGCCCAGGGAAAAGGTGGCAGCCTTGGGCTCTCAGGTGTCAATTTTGGGGCCCCATTAACCCTAGAAAAGGCACAATTGCTTTCTGTCCTGGCACCTTTTCCCAGGGAGAAATCTTCATCGGCCTCGAATTCTGGGATGAGAAACAGCACATTCCTGGACCCGCAAGTGGCACGCACCGTCGAGCTTTGTGCTCAGGGAAAAGGTGGCAGCCTTGGGCTCTCAGGTGTCAATGATGGAGCCCCATTAACCCTAGAAAAGGAACAATCGCTTTCTGTCCTGGCACATTTTCCCAGGGAGGAATCCTCATCGGTCTGGAATTCTGGAATGAGAAACGGCAATTTCCCGGACCCTCACGTAGCACGCATGGTCGAGCTTTGCGCCCAGGGTATAGCAGGCAACCTTGGGCTCTCAGGTGCCAATGATGGGGCCCGATTAACCCTAGAAATGGAACAATCGCTTTCTGTCCTGGGAGCCTCTTCCCTGTGAGGAGTCTTCATCCGTCTGGAATTGAGGGCTGAAAAACGGCCCTTTCCCAGACAAGAAAGTGGTACGCGCCGTTGATGTTTGCGCCCACAGAAAAGGTGGCAGCCTTGAAATCTGAGGTGCCAATGATGGGGCACCATTGACCCTAGAAAAGGACAATTCGATTTCTGACCTGGCACCCTTTCCCTGGGAGGTGTCTTCGTCCGTCTGGAATTCTGGGCTGAAAAATGGCACTTCCCCGGACCCGCAAGTGGCACGCGCCGTCGTCATTTGCGCCCAGGCAAAAGGTGGCAGCCTTGGGCTCTCAGGTGCCAATGATGGGGCCCCGTTAACACTAGAAAAATAACACTTGCTTTCTGTCGTGGCACCTTTTCCCAGGGAGGAATCTTCGTCCATCTGGAAATCTGGGTTCAAAAATGGCACTGGCCCAAACCCGCACAAGGTACACACCGTCGAGCTTTGCGCCCAGGGAAAAGGGGGCAGCCTTGGGCTCTCAGGTGCCAACGATGGTTCCCCATTACCCCTACAAAAGGCACAATGGCTTTCTGTCCTGGCACCTTTTCCCAGGGAGGAATCTTCATCGGTTTGGAATTCTGGTCTGAGAATCGGCACTTTCCTGGACCCGCAAGTGGAACGCACCATCGAGCTTTGCGTCCAGGGAAAAGTGGCAGTCTTGTCTTCTCAGGTGCCAATGATGGGACCCCATTACCTTTACAAAAAGCACAATGGCTTTCTTTCCTGGCACCTTTTCCCTGGGAGGAGTCTTCATTGGTCTGGAATTCTGGGCTGTAAAATGGCACTTTCTGGGACCAGCACATGGCACGCACTGTCGTGCTTAGCGCCCAGGGAAAAGGAGGCAACCTTTGGCTCTCAGATGCCAATGACGGGCCCCCATTAACACTAGAAATGGAACAATGGCTTTCTGTCCTGGGAGCCTTTTCCCTGGGAGGAGTCATCATCCGTCTGGAATCCTGGGCTGAACAAAGCACTTTCTCTGACCTGCACGTGGCAGGCACCATCTAGCTTTGCGCCCAGGGAAAAGGTGGCAGCCTTGGGCTCTCAGGTGCCAATGATGGGTCCCCGTTAACACTAGATAAATAACACTTGCTTTCTGTCCTGGCACCTTTTCCCAGGGAGGAATTTTCGTCCGTCTGGAATTCTGGGCTGAAAAACGGCACTTCCCCGGACCTGCAAGTGGAACGCACCGTCGACATTTGTGCCCAGGCAAAAGGTGGCAGCCTTGGGCTCTCAGGTGCCAATGATGGGGCCCCATTACCCCTAGAAAAAGAACAATGGCTTTCTGTCCTGGCACCTTTTCCCTGGGAGGAATCTTCATTGGTCTGGAATTCTGGGCTGAAAACGGCTTTTTCCCTTACCCGTATGTGGCACGCACAGTCGAGCATTGCGCCCAGGGGAAAGGTGGCAGCCATGGGCTCTCAGGTGTCCATTTTGGGGCCCCATTAACACTAGAAAAGGCACAATTGCTTTCTGTCCTGGCACCTTTTCCCTGGGAGAAATCTTCGCTGGCCTGAAATTCTTGGATGAGAAACAGCACAATCCTGGACCCGCAAGTTGCACGCACCGTCGAGCTTTGCGCTCAGGGAAAAGGTTGCAGCCTTCGGCTCTCAGGTGTCAATGATGGAGCCCCATTAACCCTAGAAAAGGAACAATCGCTTTCTGTCCTGACACCTTTTCCCAGGGAGGAATCTTCATCGGTCTGGAATTCTGGAATGAAAAACGGCAATTTCCCGGACCCTCACGTAGCACGCATGGTCGAGCTTTGCGCCCAGGGTATAGGAGGCAACCTTGGGCTCTCAGGTGCCAATGATGGGGCCCGATTAACCCTAGAAATGGAACAATCGTTTTCTGTCCTAGGAGCCTCTTCCCTGTGAGGAGTCTTCATCCGTCTGGAATTGAGGGCTGAAAAACGGCCCTTTCCCAGACAAGAAAGTGGTACGCGCCGTTGATGTTTGCGCCCACGGAAATGGTGGCAGCCTTGAACTCTGAGATGCCAATGATGGGGCACCATTGACCCTAGAAAAGGACAATTCGATTTCTGACCTGGCACCTTTTCCCTGGGAGGTGTCTTCGTCCGTCTGGAATTCTGGGCTGAAAAATGGCACTTCCCCGGACCCGCAAGTGGCACACGCCGTCGACATTTGCGCCAAGGCAAAAGGTGGCAGCCTTGGGCTCTCAGGTGCCAATGATGGGGCCCCGTTAACACTAGAAAAATAACACTTGCTTTCTGTCCTGGCACCTTTTCCCAGGGAGGAATCTTCGTCCGTCTGGAAATCTGGGTTCAGAAATGGCACTGCCCCAAACCCGCACAAGGTACACACCGTCGAGCTTTGCGCCCAGGGAAAAGGGGGCAGCCTTGGGCTCTCAGGTGCCAATGATGGGGCCCCATTACCCCTACAAAAGGCACAATGGCTTTCTGTCCTGGCACCTTTTCCCAGGGAGGAATCTTCATCGGTTTGGAATTCTGGTCTGAGAATCGGCACTTTCCTGGACCCGCAAGTGGAACGCACCATCGAGCTTTGCGTCCAGGGAAAAGGTGGCAGTCTTGGGCTCTCAGGTGCCAATGATGGTGCCCCATTACCCCTACAAAAGGCACAATGGCTTTCTGTCCTGGCACCTTTTCCCAGGGAGGAATCTTCATCGGTTTGGAATTCTGGTCTGAGAATCGGCACTTTCTGGGACCCGCAAGTGGAACGCACCATCGAGCTTTGCGTCCAGGGAAAAGGTGGCAGTCTTGGGCTCTCAGGTGCCAATAATGGGGCCCGATTAACCCTAGAAATGGAACAATCGCTTTCTGTCCTGACACCTTTTCCCAGAGAGGAATCGACTTCCGTCTGGAATTCTGGGCTGAAAAACGGCCCTTTCCCGGACCCGCACAGGGTATGCACCGTCGAGCTTTGCACCCAGGCAAAAGGTGGCAGCCTTGGGCTCTCAGGTGCCAATGATGGGGCCCAATTAGCATTACAAAAAACACAATGGCTTTGTCTCCTGGTACCTTTCCCCTCTGAGGAATCTTCATAGGTCTGGAATTCTGGGCTGAAAAATGGCACTTTCCCGGACCCGCACGTGGAACGCTCCGTCGAGCTTTGCGCCCAGGGAAAAGGTGGCAGCCTTGGGCTCTCAGGTGTCAATGATGGAGCCCCATTAACCCTAGAAAAGGAACAATCGCTTTCTGTCCTGACACCTTTTCCCAGGGAGGAATCTTCATCGGTCTGGAATTCTGGAATGAGAAACGGCAATTTCCCGGACCCTCACGTAGCACGCATGGTCGAGCTTTGCGCCCAGGGTATAGGAGGCAACCTTGGGCTCTCAGGTGCCAATGATGGAGCCCGATTAACCCTAGAAATGGAACAATTGCTTTCTTTCCTGGGAGCCTCTTCCCTGTGAGGAGTCTTCATCTGTCTGGAATTGAGGGCTGAAAAACGGCACGTTCCCGGACAAGAAAGTGGTACGTGCCGTTGATGTTTGTGCCCACGGAAAAGGTGGCAGCCTTGAACTCTGAGGTGCCAATGATGGGGCACCATTGACCCTAGAAAAGGACAATTCGATTTCTGACCTGGCACCTTTTCCCTGGGAGGTGTCTTCGTCCGTCTGGAATTCTGGGCTGAAAAATGGCACTTCCCCGGACCCGCAAGTGGCACGCGCCGTCGCCATTTGCGCCCAGGCAAAAGGTGGCAGCCTTGGGCTCTCAGGTGCCAATGATGGGGCCCCGTTAACACTAGAAAAATAACACTTGCTTTCTGTCCTGGCACCTTTTCCCTGGGAGGAATCTTCGTCCGTCTGGAAATCTGGGTTCAAAAATGGCACTGCCCCAAACCCGCACAAGGTACACACCGTCGAGCTTTGCACCCAGTGAAAAGGGGGCAGCCTTGGGCTCTCAGGTGCCAATGATGGTGCCCCATTACCCCTAGAAAAGGCACAATGGCTTTCTGTCCTGGCACCTTTTCCCTGGGAGAAATCTTCATCGACCTCAAATTCTGGGATGAGAAACAGCACATTCCTGGACCCGCAAGTGGCACGCACCGTCGAGCTTTGCTCTCAGGGAAAAGGTTGCAGCCTTCGGCTCTCAGGTGTCAATGATGGAGCCCCATTAACCCTAGAAAAGGAACAATCGCTTTCTGTCCTGACACTTTTCCCAGGGAGGAATCTTCATCGGTCTGGAATTCTGGAATGAAAAACGGCAATTTCCCGGACCCTCACGTAGCACGCATGGTCGAGCTTTGCGCCCAGGGTATAGGAGGCAACCTTGGGCTCTCAGGTGCCAATGATGGGGCCCGATTAACCCTAGAAATGGAACAATCGTTTTCTGTCCTGGGAGCCTCTTCCCTGTGAGGAGTCTTCATCCGTCTGGAATTGAGGGCTGAAAAACGGCCCTTTCCCAGACAAGAAAGTGGTACGCGCCGTTGATGTTTGCGCCCACGGAAAAGGTGGCAGCCTTGAACTCTGAGATGCCAATGATGGGGCACCATTGACCCTAGAAAAGGACAATTCGATTTCTGACCTGGCACCTTTTCCCTGGGAGGTGTCTTCGTCCGTCTGGAATTCTGGGCTGAAAAATGGCACTTCCCCGGACCCGCAAGTGGCACACGCCGTCGACATTTGCGCCAAGGCAAAAGGTGGCAGCCTTGGGCTCTCAGGTGCCAATGATGGGGCCCCGTTAACACTAGAAAAATAACACTTGCTTTCTGTCCTGGCACCTTTTCCCAGGGAGGAATCTTCGTCCATCTGGAAATCTGGGTTCAAAAATGGCACTGGCCCAAACCCGCACAAGGTACACACCGTCGAGCTTTGCGCCCAGGGAAAAGGGGGCAGCCTTGGGCTCTCAGGTGCCAATGATGGTGCCCCATTACCCCTACAAAAGGCACAATGGCTTTCTGTCCTGGCACCTTTTCCCAGGGAGGAATCTTCATCGGTTTGGAATTCTGGTCTGAGAATCGGCACTTTCCTGGACCCGCAAGTGGAACGCACCATCGAGCTTTGCGTCCAGGGAAAAGGTGGCAGTCTTGGGCTCTCAGGTGCCAATGATGGTGCCCCATTACACCTACAAAAGGCACAATGGCTTTCTGTCCTGGCACCTTTTACCAGGGAGAAATCTTCATCGGTTTGGAATTCTGGTCTGAGAATCGGCACTTTCCTGGACCCGCAAGTGGAACGCACCATCGAGCTTTGCGTCCAGGGAAAAGGTGGCAGTCTTGGGCTCTCAGGTGCCAATAATGGGGCCCGATTAACCCTAGAAATGGAACAATCGCTTTCTGTCCTGACACCTTTTCCCAGAGAGGAATCGACTTCCGTCTGGAATTCTGGGCTGAAAAACGGCCCTTTCCCGGACCCGCACAGGGTATGCACCGTCGAGCTTTGCACCCAGGGAAAAGGTAGCAGCCTTGGGCTCTCAGGTGCCAATGATGGGGCCCAATTAGCATTACAAAATACACAATGGCTTTGTCTCCTGGTACCTTTCCCCTCTGAGGAATCTTCATAGGTCTGGAATTCTGGGCTGAAAAATGGCACTTTCCTGGACCTGCACGTGGAACGCTCCGTCGAGCTTTGCGCCCAGGGAAAAGGTGGCAGCCTTGGGCTCTCAGGTGTCAATGATGGAGCCCCATTAACCCTAGAAAAGGAACAATCGCTTTCTTTCCTGGGAGCCTCTTCCCTGTGAGGAGTCTTCATCTGTCTGGAATTGAGGGCTGAAAAACGGCACGTTCCCGGACAAGAAAGTGGTACGTGCCGTTGATGTTTGTGCCCACGGAAAAGGTGGCAGCCTTGAACTCTGAGGTGCCAATGATGGGGCCCCATTACCCCTACAAAAGGCACAATGGCTTTCTGTCCTGGCACCTTTTCCCAGGGAGGAATCTTCATCGGTTTGGAATTCTGGTCTGAGAATCGGCACTTTCCTGGACCCGCAAGTGGAACGCACCATCGAGCTTTGCGTCCAGGGAAAAGGTGGCAGTCTTGGGCTCTCAGCTGCCAATTTTGGGGCCCCATTACCTTTACAAAAAGCACAATGGCTTTCTGTCCTGGCACCTTTTCCCAGGGAGAAATCTTCGCTGGCCTGGAATTCTGGGATGAGAAACGGCACATTCCCAGATTTGCAAGTGGCACGCGCCGTCGACATTTGCGCCCAGGGAAAAGGTGGCAGCCTTGGGCTCTCAGGTGCCAATGATGGGGCCCAATTAGCATTACAAAATACACAATGGCTTTGTCTCTTGGTACCTTTTCCCTCTGAGGAATCTTCATAGGTCTGGAATTCTGGGCTGAAAAATGGCACTTCCCCGGACCCGCAAGTGGCACGCGCCGTCGACATTTGCGCCCAGACAAAAGGTGGCTGCCTTGGGCTCTCAAGTGCCAATGATGGGGCCCCGTTAACACTAGAAAAATAACACTTGCTTTCTGTCCTGGCACCTTTTCCCAGGGAGGAATCTTCGTCCGTCTGGAAATCTGGGTTCAAAAATGGCACTGCCCCAAACCCGCACAAGGTACGCACCATCTAGCTTTGCGCCCAGGCAAAAGGTGGCAGCCTTGGGCTCTCAGGTGCCAATGATGGGGCCCCGTTAACACTACAAACATAACACTTGCTTTCCGTCCTGGCACTTTTCCCAGGGAGGAATCTTCGTCCGTCTGGAAATATGGGTTCAAAAATGGCACTGGCCCAAACCCGCACAAGGTACACACCGTCGAGCTTTGCGCCCAGGGAAAAGGGGGCAGCCTTGGGCTCTCAGGTGCCAATGAGGGTGCCCCATTACCCCTACAAAAGGCACAATGGCTTTCTGTCCTGGCACCTTTTCCCAGGGAGGAATCTTCATCGGTTTGGAATTCTGGTCTGAGAATCGGCATATTCCTGGACCCGCAAGTGGAACGCACCATCGAGCTTTGCGCCCAGGGTAACGGTGGCAGTCTTGGGCTCTCAGGTGCCAATGATGGGGCCCCATTACCCCTACAAAAATCACAATGGCTTTCTGTCCTGGCACCTTTTCCCTGGGAGGAGTCTTCACTGGTCTTGAATTCTGGGCTGTAAAATGGCACTTTCTGGGACCAGCACATGGCACGCACTGTCGTGCTTAGCGCCCAGGGAAAAGGAGGCAACCTCTGGCTCTCAGATGCCAATGACGGGCCCCCATTAACACTAGAAATGGAACAATGGCTTTCTGTCCTGGGAGCCCTTTCCCTGGGAGGAGTCGTCATCCGTCTGGAATCCTGGGCTGAACAAAGCACTTTCTCTGACCTGCACGTGGCAGGCACCATCTAGCTTTGCACCCAGGGAAAAGGTGGCAGCCTTGGGCTCTCAGGTGCCAACGATGGGTCCCCGTTAACACTAGATAAATAACAATCGCTTTCTGTCCTGGCACCTTTTCCCTGGAAGGAATTTTCGTCCGTCTGGAATTCTGGGCTGAAAAACGGCACTTCCCCGGACCTGCAAGTGGAACGCACCGTTGAGCTTTGCGCCCAGGGAAAAGGTGGCAGCCCTGGGCTCTCAGCTGCCAATTTTGGGGCCCCATTAACCCTAGGAAAGGCCCAATTGCTTTCTGTCCTGGCACCTTTTCCCTGGGAGAAATCTTCATCGGCCTCGAATTCTGGGATGAGAAACAGGACATTCCTGGACCCGCAAGTGGCACGCACCGTCGAGCTTTGCGCTCAGGGAAAAGGTTGCAGCCTTCGGCTCTCAGGTGTCAATGATGGAGCCCCATTACTCCTAGAAAAGGAACAATCGCTTTCTGTCCTGACACCTTTTCCCAGGGAGGAATCTTCATCGGTCTGGAATTCTGGAATGAGAAACGGCAATTTCCCAGACCCTCACGTAGCACGCATGGTCGAACTTTGCGCCCAGGGTATAGGAGGCAACCTTGGGCTCTCAGGTGCCAATGATGGGGCCCGATTAACCCTAGAAATGGAACAATCGCTTTCTGTCCTGGGAGCCTCTTCCCTGCGAGGAGTCTTTATCCGTCTGGAATTCAGGGCTGAAAAACGGCACTTTCCCAGACAAGAAAGTGGTACGCGCCGTTGATGTTTGCGCCCACAGAAAAGGTGGCAGCCTTGAACTCTCAGGTGCCAATGATGGGGCACCATTGACTTTAGAAAAGGACAATTCGATTTCTGACCTGGCACCTTTTCCCTGGGAGGTGTCTTCGTCCGTCTGGAATTCCGGTCTGAAAAATGGCACTTCCCCGGACCTGCAAGTGGCACGCGCCGTCGCCATTTGCGCCCAGACAAAAGGTGGCAGCCTTGGGCTCTCAGGTGCCAATGATGGGGCCCCGTTAACACTAGAAAAATAACACTTGCTTTCTGTCCTGGCACCTTTTCCCAGGGAGGAATCTTCGTCCGTCTGGAAATCTGGGTTCAAAAATGGCACTGCCCCAAACCCGCACAAGGTACGCACCGTCGAGCTTTGCGCCCTGGGAAAAGGTGGCAGCCTTGGGCTCTCAGGTGCCAATGATGGGGCCCCGTTAACACTACAAACATAACACTTGCTTTCCGTCCTGGCACCTTTTCCCAGGGAGGAATCTTCGTCCGTCTGGAAATATGGGTTCAAAAATGGCACTGCCCCAAACCCGCACAAGGTACACACCGTCGAGCTTTGCGCCCAGGGAAAAGGGGGCAGCCTTGGGCTCTCAGGTGCCAATGAGGGTGCCCCATTACCCCTACAAAAGGCACAGTGGCTTTCTGTCCTGGCACCTTTTCCCAGGGAGGAATCTTCATCGGTTTGGAATTCTGGTCTGAGAATCGGCACTTTCCTGGACCCGCAAGTGGAACGCACCATCGAGCTTTGCGTCCAGGGAAAAGGTCGCAGTCTTGGGCTCTCAGATGCCAATTATGGGTCCCATTACCTTTACAAAAAGCACAATGGCTTTCTGTCCTGGCACCTTTTCCCTGGGAGGAGTCTTCATTGGTCTGGAATTCTGGGCTGTAAAATGGAACTTTCTGGGACTAGCACGTGGCACGCACTGTCGTCCTTAGCGCCCAGGGAAAAGGAGGCAACCTCTGGCTCTCACATGCCAATGACGGGCCCCCATTAACACTAGAAATAGAACAATCGCTTTCTGTCCTTGGAGCCTTTTCCCTGGGAGGAGTCGTCATCCTTCAGGAATCCTGGGCTGAAAAAAGGTCTTTCTCTGACCTGCACGTGGCAGGCACCATCTAGCTTTGCGCCCAGGGAAAAGGTGGCAGCCTTGGGCTCTCAGGTGCCAACAATGGGTCCCCGGTAACACTAGAAAAATAACAATCGCTTTCTGTCCTGGCACCTTTTCCCTGGGAGGAATTTTCGTCCGTCTGGAATTCTGGGCTGAAAAACGGCACTTCCCCGGACCTGCAAGTGGAACGCACCGTCGAGCTTTGTGCCCAGGCAAAAGGTGGCAGCCTTGGGCTCTCAGGTGCCAATGATGGGGCCCCATTACCCCTAGAAAAAGAACAATCGCTTTCTGTCCTGGCACCTTTTCCCTGGGAGGAATCTTCATTGGTCTGGAATTCTGGGCTGAAAACGGCTCTTTCCCTTACCCGCATGTGGCACGCACCGTCGAGCTTTGCGCCCAGGGAAAAGGTGGCAGCCCTGGGCTCTCAGCTGCCAATTTTTGGGCCCCATTAACCCTAGAAAAGGCACAATCGCTTTCTGTCCTGGCACCTTTTCCCAGGGAGAAATCTTCGCTGGCCTGGAATTCTGGGATGAGAAACGGCACATTCCCGGACTTGCAAGTGGCACGCGCTGTCGACATTTGCGCCCAGGGCAAAGGTGGCAGCCTTGGGCTCTCAGGTGCCAATGATGGGGCCCCATTACCCCTAGAAAAGGCACAATGGCTTTCTGTCCTGACACCTTTTCCCAGAGAGGAATCGACTTCTGTCTGGAATTCTGGGCTGAAAAACGGCCCTTTCCCGGACCCGCACAGGGTATGCACCGTCGAGCTTTGCACCCAGGGAAAAGGTGGCAGCCTTGGGCTCTCAGGTGCCAATGATGGGGCCCAATTAGCATAACAAAACACACAATGGCTTTGTCTCCTGGTACCTTTTCCCTCTGAGGAATCTTCATAGGTCTGGAATTGTGGGCTGAAAAATGGCACTTTCCGGGACCCGCACGTGGAACGCTCCGTCGAGCTTTGCGCCCAGACAAAAGGTGGCAGCCTTGGGCTCTCAGGTGTCAATTTTGGGGCCCCATTACCCCTACAAAAGTCACAATTGCTTTCTGCCCTGGCACCTTTTCCCTGGGAGAAATCTTCATCGGCCTCAAATTCTGGGATGAGAAACAGCACATTCCTGGACCCGCAAGTGGCACGCACCGTCGAGCTTTGCGCTCAGGGAAAAGGTTGCAGCCTTCGGCTCTCAGGTGCCAATGATGGGTCCCCATTACTCCTAGAAAAGGAGAAATCGATTCCTGTCCTGGCACCTTTTCCCAGGGAGGAATCTTCATCGGTCTGAAATTCTGGAATGAGAAACGGCAATTTCCCAGACCCTCACGTAGCACGCATGGTCGAGCTTTGCGCCCAGGGTATAGGAGGCAACCTTGGGCTCTCAGGTGCCAATGATGGAGCCCGATTAACCCTAGAAATGGAACAATCGCTTTCTTTCCTGGGAGCCTCTTCCCTGTGAGGAGTCTTCATCTGTCTGGAATTGAGGGCTGAAAAATGGCACTTTCCCAGACAAGAAAGTGGTACGCGCCGTTGATGTTTGCGCCCACGGAAGAGGTGGCAGCCTTGAACTCTCAGGTGCCAATGATGTGGCACCATTGACCCTAGAAAAGGACAATTCGATTTCTGACCTGGCACCTTTTCCCTGGGAGGTGTCTTCGTCCGTCTGGAATTCTGGGCTGAAAAATGGCACTTCCCCGGACCCGCAAGTGGCACGCGCCGTCGACATTTGCGCCCAGGCAAAAGGTGGCAGCCTTGGGCTCTCAGGTGCCAATGATGGGGCCCCGTTAACACTAGAAAAATAACACTTGCTTTCTGTCCTGGCACCTTTTCCCAGGGAGGAATCTTCGTCCGTCTGGAAATCTGGGTTCAAAAATGGCACTGGCCCAAACCCGCACAAGGTACACACCGTCGAGCTTTGCGCCCAGGGAAAAGGGGGCAGCCTTGGGCTCTCAGGTGCCAATGATGGTGCCCCATTACCCCTACAAAAGGCACAATGGCTTTCTGTCCTGGCACCTTTTCCCAGGGAGGAATCTTCATCGGTTTGGAATTCTGGTCTGAGAATCGGCACTTTCCTGGACCCGCAAGTGGAACGCACCATCGAGCTTTGCGTCCAGGGAAAAGGTGGCAGTCTTGGGCTCTCAGGTGCCAATGATGGGGTCCCATTACCTTTACAAAAAGCACAATGGCTTTCTGTCCTGGCACCTTTTCCCTGGGAGGAGTCTTCATTGGTCTGGAATTCTGGGCTGTAAAATGGCACTTTCTGGGACTAGCATGTGGCACGCACTGTCGTGCTTTGCGCCCAGGGAAAAGGAGGCAGCCTTGGGCTCTCAGATGCCAAAGACGGGCCCCCATTAACACTAGAAATGGAACAATCGCTTTCTGTCCTGGGAGCCCTTTCCCTGGGAGGAGTCGTCATCCGTCTGGAATCCTGGGCTGAACAAAGCACTTTCTCTGACCTGCACGTGGCAGGCACCATCTAGCTTTGCGCCCAGGTAAAAGGTGGCAGCCTTGGGCTCTCAGGTGCCAATGATGGGGCCCCATTAACACTAGAAAAATAACACTTGCTTTCTGTCCTGGCACCTTTTCCCAGGGAGGAATCTTCGTCCGTCTGGAAATCTGGGTTCAAAAATGGCACTGGCCCAAACCCGCACAAGGTACACACCGTCGAGCCTTGCGCCCAGGGAAAAGGGGGCAGCCTTGGGCTCTCAGGTGCCAATGGTGGGGCCCCAGTACCCCTACAAAAGGCACAATGGCTTTCTGTCCTGGCACCTTTTCCCAGGGAGGAATCTTCATCGGTTTGGAATTCTGGTCTGAGAATCGGCACTTTCCTGGACCCGCAAGTGGAACGCACCATCGAGCTTTGCGTCCAGGGAAAAGGTGGCAGTCTTGGGCTCTCAGGTGCCAATGATGGTGCCCCATTACTCCTAGAAAAGGAGAAATCGATTCCTGTCCTGGCACCTTTTCCCAGGGAGGAATCTTCATCGGTCTGGAATTCTGGAATGAGAAACGGCAATTTCCCGGACCCTCACGTAGCACGCATGGTCGAGCTTTGCGCCCAGGGTATAGGAGGCAACCTTGGGCTCTCAGGTGCCAATGATGGGGCCTGATTAACCCTAGAAATGGAACAATCGCTTTCTTTCCTGGGAGCCTCTTCCCTGTGAGGAGTCTTCATCTGTCTGGAATTGAGGGCTGAAAAATGGCACTTTCCCAGACAAGAAAGTGGTACGCGCCATTGATGTTTGCGCCCACAGAAAAGGTGGCAACCTTGAACTCTCAGGTTCCAATGATGGGGCACCATTGACCCTAGAACAGGACAATTCGATTTCTGACCTGGCACCTTTTCCCTGGGAGGTGTCTTCGTCCGTCTGGAATTCTGGGCTGAAAAATGGCACTTCCCCGGACCCGCAAGTGGCACGAGCCGTCGACATTTGCGCCCAGGCAAAAGGTGGCAGCCTTGGGCTCTCAGGTGCCAATGATGGGGCCCCGTTAACATTAGAAAAATAACACTTGCTTTCTGTCCTGGCACCTTTTCCCAGGGAGGAATCTTTGTCCATCTGGAAATCTTGCTTCAAAAAAGCACTGGCCCAAACCCGCACAAGGTACACACCGTCGAGCTTTGCGCCCAGAAAAAGGAGGCAGCCTTGGGCTCTCAGGTGCCAATGGTGGGGCCCCAGTACCCCTACAAAAGGCACAATGGCTTTCTGTCCTGGCACCTTTTCCCAGGGAGGAATCTTCATCGGTTTGGAATTCTGGTCTGAGAATCGGCACTTTCCTGGACCCGCAAGTGGAACGCACCATCGAGCTTTGCGTCCAGGGAAAAGGTGGCAGTCTTGGGCTCTCAGGTGCCAATGATGGGGTCCCATTACCTTTACAAAAAACACAATGGCTTTCTGTCCTGGCACCTTTTCCCTGGGAGGAGTCTTCATTGGTCTGGAATTCTGGGCTGTAAAATGGCACTTTCTGGGACCAGCACGTGGCACGCACTGTCGTGCTTTGCGCCCAGGGTATAGGAGGCAACCTCTGGCTCTCAGATGCCAATGACGGGCCCCCATTAACACTAGAAATGGAACAATCGCTTTCTGTCCTGGGAGCCCTTTCCCTGGGAGGAGTCGTCAGCCGTTTGGAATCCTGGGCTGGACAAAGCACTTTCTCTGACCTGCACGTGGCAGGCACCATCTAGCTTTGCACCCAGGGAAGAGGTGGCAGCCTTGGGCTCTCAGGTGCCAATGATGGGGCCCCATTAACACTAGAAAAATAACACTTGCTTTCTGTCCTGGCACCTTTTCCCAGGGAGGAATCTTCGTCCGTCTGGAAATCTGGGTTCAAAAATGGCACTGCCCCAAACCCGCACAAGGTACACACCGTCGAGCTTTGCGCCCAGGGAAAAGGGGGCAGCCTTGGGCTCTCAGGTGCCAATGATGGGGCCCCAGTACCCCTACAAAAGGCACAATGGCTTTCTGTCCTGGCACCTTTTCCCAGGGAGGAATCTTCATCGGTTTGGAATTCTGGTCTGAGAATCGGCACTTTCCTGGACCCGCAAGTGGAACGCACCATCGAGCTTTGCGTCCAGGGAAAAGGTGGCAGTCTTGGGCTCTCAGGTGCCAATGATGGGGCCCCATTACCTTTACAAAAAGCACAATGGCTTTCTGTCCTGGCACCTTTTCCCTGGGAGGAGTCTTCATTGGTCTTGAATTCTGGGCTGTAAAATGGCACTTTCTGGGACCAGCACATGGCATGCACTGTCGTGCTTTGCGCCCAGGGAAAAGGAGGCAACCTCTGGCTCTCAGATGCCAATGACGGGCCCCCATTAACACTAGAAATGGAACAATCGCTTTCTGTCCGTGGACCCTTTTCCCTGGGAGGAGACGTCATCCGTCTGGAATCCTGGGCTGAACAAAGGTCTTTCTCTGACCTGCACGTGGCAGGCACCATCTAGCTTTGCGCCCAGGGAAAAGGTGGCAGCCTTGGGCTCTCAGGTGCCAGTGGTGGGTCCCCGGTAACACTAGATAAATAACAATGGCTTTCTGTCCTAGCACTTTTCCCTTGGAGGAATTTTCATCCGTCTGGAATTCTGGGCTGAAACACAGCACTTCCCCGGACCTGCAAGTGGAACGCACCGTCGAGCTTTGTGCCCAGGCAAAAGGTGGCAGCCTTGGGCTCTCGGGTGCCAATGATGGGGCGCCATTACCCCTAGAAAAAGAACAATCGCTTTCTGTCCTGGCACCTTTTCCCTGGGAGGAATCTTCATTGGTCTGGAATTCTGGGCTGAAAACGGCTCTTTCCTGGACCCGCATGTGGCACGCACCGTCGAGCTTTGCGCCCAGGGAAAAGGTGGCAGCCCTGGGCTCTCAGCTGCCAATTTTTGGGCCCCATTAACCCTAGAAAAGGCACAATCGCGTTCTGTCCTGGCACCTTTACCCAGGGAGAAATCTTCGCTGGCCTGGAATTCTGGGATGAGAAACGGCACATTCCCGGACTTGCAAGTGGCACGCGCTGTCGACATTTGCGCCCAGGGCAAAGGTGGCAGCCTTGGGCTCTCAGGTGCCAAAGATGGGGCCCCATTACCCCTAGAAAAGGCACAATGGCTTTCTGTCCTGACACCTTTTCCCAGAGAGGAATCGACTTCCGTCTGGAATTCTGGGCTGAAAAACGGCCCTTTCCCGGACACGCACAGGGTATGCAACGCCGAGCTTTGCACCCAGGGTATAGGAGGCAACCTTGGGCTCTCAGGTGCCAATGATGGGGCCCGATTAACCCTAGAAATGGAACAATCGCTTTCTGTCCTGGGAGCCTCTTCCCTGTGAGGGGTCTTCATCCGTCTGGAATTCAGGGCTGAAAAACGGCACTTTCCCGGAGAAGAAAGTGGTACGCGCCGTTGATGTTTGCGCCCACAGAAAAGGTGGCAGCCTTGAACTCTCAGGTGCCAATGATGGGGCACCATTGACTTTAGAAAAGGACAATTCGATTTCTGACCTGGCACCTTTTCCCTGGGAGGTGTCTTCGTCCGTCTGGAATTCAGGGCTGAAAAATGGCACTTCCCCAGACCCGCAAGTGGCACGCGCCGTCGACATTTGCGCCCAGACAAAAGGTGGCAGCCTTGAACTCTCAGGTGCCAATGATGGGGCACCATTGACCCTAGAAAAGGACAATTCGATTTGTTACCTGGTACCTTTTCCCTGGGAATTGTCTTCGTCCGTCTGGAATTCTGGGCTGAAAAATGGCACTTCCACGGACCCGCAAGTGCCACGCGCCGTCGACATTTGCGCCCAGGCAAAAGGTGGCAGCCTTGGGCTCTCAGGTGCCAATGATGGGGCCCCGTTAACACTACAAACATAACACTTGCTATCCGTCCTGGCACCTTTTCCCAGGGAGGAATCTTCGTCCGTCTGGAAATATGGGTTCAAAAATGGCACTGGCCCAAACCCGCACAAGGTACACGCCCTCGAGCTTTGCGCCCAGGGAAAAGGGGGCAGCCTTGGGCTCTCAGGTGCCAATGATGGAGCCCCAGTACCCCTACAAAAGGCACAATGGCTTTCTGTCCTGGCACCTTTTCCCAGGGAGGAATCTTCATCGGTTTGGAATTCTGGTCTGAGAATCGGCATATTCCTGGACCCGCAAGTGGAACGCACCATCGAGCTTTGCGTCCAGGGAAAAGGTGGCAGTCTTGGGCTCTCAGGTGCCAATGATGGGGCCCCATTACCTTTACAAAAATCACAATGGCTTTCTGTCCTGGCACCATTTCCCAGGGAGGAATCTTCGTCCGTCTGGAAATCTGGGTTCAAAAATGGCACTGGCCCAAACCCGCACAAGGTACACACCGTCGAGCTTTGCGCCCAGGGAAAAGGGGGCAGCCTTGGGCTCTCAGGTGCCAATGATGGTGCCCCATTACCCCTACAAAAGGCACAATGGCTTTCTGTCCTGGCACCTTTTCCCAGGGAGGAATCTTCATCGGTTTGGAATTCTGGTCTGAGAATCGGCACTTTCCTGGACCCGCAAGTGGAACGCACCATCGAGCTTTGTGTACAGGGAAAAGGTGGCAGTCTTGGGCTCTCAGGTGCCAATGATGGGGCCCCATTACCTTTACAAAAAGCACAATGGCTTTCTGTCCTGGCACCTTTTCCCTGGGAGGAGTCTTCACTGGTCTTGAATTCTGGGCTGTAAAATGGCACTTTCTGGGACCAGCACGTGGCACGCACTGTCGTGCTTTGCGCCCAGGGAAAAGGAGGCAACCTCTGGCTCTCAGATGCCAATGACGGGCCCCCATTAACACTAGAAATGGAACAATCGCTTTCTGTCCTGGGAGCCTTTTCCCTGGGAAGAGTCGTCATCCGTCTGGAATCCTGGGCTGAACAAAGCACTTTCTCTGACCTGCTTGTGGCAGGCACCATCTAGTTTGCACCCAGGGAAAAGGTGGCAGCCTTGGGCTCTCAGGTGCCAACGATGGGTCCCCGTTAACACTAGATAAATAACAATCGCTTTCTGTCCTGGCACCTTTTCCCTGGAAGGAATTTTCGTCCGTCTGGAATTCTGGGCTGAAAAACGGCACTTCCCCGGACCTGCAAGTGGAACGCACCGTCGAGCTTTGTGCCCAGGCAAAAGGTGGCAGCCTTGGGCTCTCAGGTGCCAATGATGGGGCCCCATTACCCCTAGAAAAAGAACAATCGCTTTCTGTCCTGGCACCTTTTCCCTGGGAGGAATCTTCATTGGTCTGGAATTCTGGGCTGAAAACGGCTCTTTCCCTTACCCGCATGTGGCACGCACCGTCGAGCTTTGCGCCCAGGGAAAAGGTGGCAGCCCTGGGCTCTCAGCTGCCAATTTTGGGGCCCCATTAACCCTAGAAAAGGCACAATCGCGTTCTGTCCTGGCACCTTTTCCCTGGGAGAAATATTCGCTGGCCTGGAATTCTGGGATGAGAAACGGCACATTCCCGGACTTGCAAGTGGCACGCGCGTTCGACATTTGCGCCCAGGGCAAAGGTGGCAGCCTTGGGCTCTCAGGTGCCAAAGATGGGGCCCCATTACCCCTAGAAAAGGCACAATGGCTTTCTGTCCTGACACCTTTTCCCAGAGAGGAATCGACTTCCGTCTGGAATTCTGGGCTGAAAAACGGCCCTTTCCCGGACACGCACAGGGTATGCAACGCCGAGCTTTGCACCCAGGGTATAGGAGGCAACCTTGGGCTCTCAGGTGCCAATGATGGGGCCCGATTAACCCTAGAAATGGAACAATCGCTTTCTGTCCTGGGAGCCTCTTCCCTGTGAGGGGTCTTCATCCGTCTGGAATTCAGGGCTGAAAAACGGCACTTTCCCGGAGAAGAAAGTGGTACGCGCCGTTGATGTTTGCGCCCACAGAAAAGGTGGCAGCCTTGAACTCTCAGGTGCCAATGATGGGGCACCATTGACTTTAGAAAAGGACAATTCGATTTCTGACCTGGCACCTTTTCCCTGGGAGGTGTCTTCGTCCGTCTGGAATTCCGGTCTGAAAAATGGCACTTCCCCGGACCCGCAAGTGGCACGCGCCGTCGACATTTGCGCCCAGACAAAAGGTGGCAGCCTTGAACTCTCAGGTGCCAATGATGGGGCACCATTGACCCTAGAAAAGGACAATTCGATTTGTGACCTGGTACCTTTTCCCTGGGAATTGTCTTCGTCCGTCTGGAATTCTGGGCTGAAAAATGGCACTTCCACGGACCCGCAAGTGCCACGCGCCGTCGACATTTGCGCCCAGGCAAAAGGTGGCAGCCTTGGGCTCTCAGGTGCCAATGATGGGGCCCCGTTAACACTACAAACATAACACTTGCTTTCCGTCCTGGCACCTTTTCCCAGGGAGGAATCTTCGTCCGTCTGGAAATATGGGTTCAAAAATGGCACTGGCCCAAACCCGCACAAGGTACACACCGTCGAGCTTTGCGCCCAGGGAAAAGGGGGCAGCCTTGGGCTCTCAGGTGCCAATGATGGTGCCCCATTACCCCTACAAAAGGCACAATGGCTTTCTGTCCTGGCACCTTTTCCCAGGGAGGAATCTTCATCGGTTTGGAATTCTGGTCTGAGAATCGGCACTTTCCTGGACCCGCAAGTGGAACGCACCATCGAGCTTTGTGTACAGGGAAAAGGTGGCGGTCTTGGGCTCTCAGGTGCCAATGATGGGGCCCCATTACCCCTACAAAAAGCACAATGGCTTTCTGTCCTGGCACCTTTTCCCTGGGAGGAGTCTTCACTGGTCTTGAATTCTGGGCTGTAAAATGGCACTTTCTGGGACCAGCACGTGGTACGCACTGTCGTGCTTAGCGCCCAGGGAAAAGGAGGCAACCTCTGGCTCTCAGATGCCAATGACGGGCCCCCATTAACACTAGAAATGGAACAATCGCTTTCTGTCCTGGGAGCCTTTTCCCTGGGAAGAGTCGTCATCCGTCTGGAATCCTGGGCTGAACAAAGCACTTTCTCTGACCTGCACGTGGCAGGCACCATCTAGTTTGCACCCAGGGAAAAGGTGGCAGCCTTGGGCTCTCAGGTGCCAACGATGGGTCCCCGTTAACACTAGATAAATAACAATCGCTTTCTGTCCTGGCACCTTTTCCCTGGAAGGAATTTTCGTCCGTCTGGAATTCTGGGCTGAAAAACGGCACTTCCCCGGACCTGCAAGTGGAACGCACCGTCGAGCTTTGTGCCCAGGCAAAAGGTGGCAGCCTTGGGCTCTCAGGTGCCAATGATGGGGCCCCATTACCCCTAGAAAAAGAACAATCGCTTTCCGTCCTGGCACCTTTTCCCTGGGAGGAATCTTCATTGGTCTGGAATTCTGGGCTGAAAACGGCTCTTTCCCTTACCCGCATGTGGCACGCACCGTCGAGCTTTGCGCCCAGGGAAAAGGTGGCAGCCCTGGGCTCTCAGCTGCCAATTTTGGGGCCCCATTAACCCTAGAAAAGGCCCAATTGCTTTCTGTCCTGGCACCTTTTCCCTGGGAGAAATCTTCATCGGCCTGGAATTCTGGGATGAGAAACAGCACATTCCTGAACTCGCAAGTGGCACGCACCGTCGAGCTTTGCGCTCAGGGAAAAGGTTGCAGCCTTCGGCTCTCAGGTGTCAATGATGGAGCCCCATTACCCCTAGAAAAGGAACAATCGCTTTCTGTCCTGACACCTTTTCCCAGGGAGGAATCTTCATCGGTCTGGAATTCTGGAATGAGAAACTGCAATTTCCCAGACCCTCACGTAGCACGCATGGTCGAACTTTGCGCCCAGGGTATAGGAGGCAACCTTGGGCTCTCAGGTGCCAATGATGGGGCCCGATTAACCCTAGAAATGGAACAATCGCTTTCTGTCCTGGGAGCCTCTTCCCTGCGAGGAGTCTTCATCCGTCTGGAATTCAGGGCTGAAAAACGGCACTTTCCCAGACAAGAAAGTGGTACGCGCCGTTGATGTTTGCGCCCACAGAAAAGGTGGCAGCCTTGAACTCTCAGGTGCCAATGATGGGGCACCATTGACTTTAGAAAAGGACAATTCGATTTCTGACCTGGCACCTTTTCCCTGGGAGGTGTCTTCGTCCGTCTGGAATTCTGGGCTGAAAAATGGCACTTCCCCGGACCCGCAAGTGGCACGCGCCGTCGACATTTGCACCCAGACAAAAGGTGGCAGCCTTGGGCTCTCAAGTGCCAATGATGGGGCCCCGTTAACACTAGAAAAATAACACTTGCTTTCTGTCCTGGCACCTTTTCCCAGGGAGGAATCTTCGTCGGTCTGGAAATCTGGGTTCAAAAATGGCACTGCCCCAAACCCGCACAAGGTACGCACCGTCGAGCTTTGCGCCCTGGGAAAAGGTGGCAGCCTTGGGCTCTCAGGTGCCAATGATGGGGCCCCGTTAACACTACAAACATAAGACTTGCTTTCCGTCCTGGCACCTTTTCCCAGGGAGGAATCTTCGTCCGTCTGGAAATATGGGTTCAAAAATGGCACTGCCCCAACCCCGCACAAGGTACACACCGTCGAGCTTTGCGCCCAGGGAAAAGGGGGCAGCCTTGGGCTCTCAGGTGCCAATGATGGTGCCCCATTACCCCTACAAAAGGCACAATGGCTTTCTGTCCTGGCACCTTTTCCCAGGGAGGAATCTTCATCGGTTTGGAATTCTGGTCTGAGAATCGGAACTTTCCTGGATCCGCAAGTGGAACGCACCATCGAGCTTTGTGTACAGGGAAAAGCTGGCAGTCTTGGGCTCTCAGGTGCCAATGATGGGGCCCCATTACCTTTACAAAAAGCACAATGGCTTTCTGTCCTGGCACCTTTTCCCTGGGAGGAGTCTTCACTGGTCTTGAATTCTGGGCTGTAAAATGGCACTTTCTGGGACCAGCACGTGGCACGCACTGTCGTGCTTAGCGCCCAGGGAAAAGGAGGCAACCTCTGGCTCTCAGATGCCAATGACGGGCCCCCATTAACACTAGAAATGGAACAATCGCTTTCTGTCCTGGGAGCCTTTTCCCTGGGAAGAGTCGTCATCCGTCTGGAATCCTGGGCTGAACAAAGCACTTTCTCTGACCTGCACGTGGCAGGCACCATCTAGTTTGCACCCAGGGAAAAGGTGGCAGCCTTGGGCTCTCAGGTGCCAACGATGGGTCCCCGTTAACACTAGATAAATAACAATCGCTTTCTGTCCTGGCACCTTTTCCCTGGAAGGAATTTTCGTCCGTCTGGAATTCTGGGCTGAAAAACGGCACTTCCCCGGACCTGCAAGTGGAACGCACCGTCGAGCTTTGTGCCCAGGCAAAAGGTGGCAGCCTTGGGCTCTCAGGTGCCAATGATGGGGCCCCATTACCCCTAGAAAAAGAACAATCGCTTTCCGTCCTGGCACCTTTTCCCTGGGAGGAATCTTCATTGGTCTGGAATTCTGGGCTGAAAACGGCTCTTTCCCTTACCCGCATGTGGCACGCACCGTCGAGCTTTGCGCCCAGGGAAAAGGTGGCAGCCCTGGGCTCTCAGCTGCCAATTTTGGGGCCCCATTAACCCTAGAAAAGGCCCAATTGCTTTCTGTCCTGGCACCTTTTCCCTGGGAGAAATCTTCATCGGCCTCGAATTCTGGGATGAGAAACAGCACATTCCTGGACTCGCAAGTGGCACGCACCGTCGAGCTTTGCGCTCAGGGAAAAGGTTGCAGCCTTCGGCTCTCAGGTGTCAATGATGGAGCCCCATTACCCCTAGAAAAGGAACAATCGCTTTCTGTCCTGACACCTTTTCCCAGGGAGGAATCTTCATCGGTCTGGAATTCTGGAATGAGAAACTGCAATTTCCCAGACCCTCACGTAGCACGCATGGTCGAACTTTGCGCCCAGGGTATAGGAGGCAACCTTGGGCTCTCAGGTGCCAATGATGGGGCCCGATTAACCCTAGAAATGGAACAATCGCTTTCTGTCCTGGGAGCCTCTTCCCTGCGAGGAGTCTTCATCCGTCTGGAATTCAGGGCTGAAAAACGGCACTTTCCCAGACAAGAAAGTGGTACGCGCCGTTGATGTTTGCGCCCACAGAAAAGGTGGCAGCCTTGAACTCTCAGGTGCCAATGATGGGGCACCATTGACTTTAGAAAAGGACAATTCGATTTCTGACCTGGCACCTTTTCCCTGGGAGGTGTCTTCGTCCGTCTGGAATTCTGGGCTGAAAAATGGCACTTCCCCGGACCCGCAAGTGGCACGCGCCGTCGACATTTGCACCCAGACAAAAGGTGGCAGCCTTGGGCTCTCAAGTGCCAATGATGGGTCCCCGTTAACACTAGATAAATAACAATCGCTTTCTGTCCTGGCACCTTTTCCCTGGGAGGAATTTTCGTCCGTCTGGAATTCTGGGCTGAAAAACGGCACTTCCCCGGACCTGCAAGTGGAACGCACCGTCGAGCTTTGTGCCCAGGCAAAAGGTGGCAGCCTTGGGCTCTCAGGTGCCAATGATGGGGCCCCATTACCCCTAGAAAAAGAACAATCGCTTTCTGTCCTGGCACCTTTTCCCTGGGAGGAATCTTCATTGGTCTGGAATTCTGGGCTGAAAACGGCTCTTTCCCTTACCCGCATGTGGCACGCACCGTCGAGCTTTGCGCCCAGGGAAAAGGTGGCAGCCCTGGGCTCTCAGCTGCCAATTTTTGGACCCCATTAACCCTAGAAAAGGCACAATCGCTTTCTGTCCTGGCACCTTTTCCCAGGGAGAAATCTTCGCTGGCCTGGAATTCTGGGATGAGAAACGGCACATTCCCGGACTTGCAAGTGGCACGCGCCGTCGACATTTGCGCCCAGGGCAAAGGTGGCAGCCTTGGGCTCTCAGGTGCCAAAGATGGGGCCCCATTACCCCTAGAAA
Organism: Pithys albifrons albifrons; assembly: GCF_047495875.1. Taxonomy (NCBI): domain Eukaryota; kingdom Metazoa; phylum Chordata; class Aves; order Passeriformes; family Thamnophilidae; genus Pithys; species Pithys albifrons. The sequence continues at coordinate 6,990,324 of NC_092484.1, forward strand.
AGGCACAATGGCTTTCTGTCCTGACACCTTTTCCCAGAGAGGAATCGACTTCCGTCTGGAATTCTGGGCTGAAAAACGGCCCTTTCCCGGACCCGCACAGGGTATGCACCGTCGAGCTTTGCACCCAGGGAAAAGGAGGCAGCCTTGGGCTCTCAGGTGCCAATGATGGGGCCCAATTAGCATTACAAAATACACAATGGCTTTGTCTCCTGGTACCTTTTCCCTCTGAGGAATCTTCATAGGTCTGGAATTGTGGGCTGAAAAATGGCACTTTCCAGGACCCGCACGTGGAACGCTCCGTCGAGCTTTGCGCCCAGGGAAAAGGTGGCAGCCTTGGGCTCTCAGGTGTCAATTTTGGGGCCCCATTACCCCTACAAAAGTCACAATTGCTTTCTGCCCTGGCACCTTTTCCCTGGGAGAAATCTTCATCGGCCTCGAATTCTGGGATGAGAAACAGCACATTCCTGGACCCGCAAGTGGCACGCACCGTCGAGCTTTGCGCTCAGGGAAAAGGTTGCAGCCTTCGGCTCTCAGGTGTCAATGATGGGTCCCCATTACTCCTAGAAAAGGAGAAATCGATTCCTGTCCTGGCACCTTTTCCCAGGGAGGAATCTTCATCGGTCTGAAATTCTGGAATGAGAAACGGCAATTTCCCAGACCCTCACGTAGCACGCATGGTCGAGCTTTGCGCCCAGGGTATAGGAGGCAACCTTGGGCTCTCAGGTGCCAATGATGGGGCCCGACTAACCCTAGAAATGGAACAATCGCTTTCTTTCCTGGGAGCCTCTTCCCTGTGAGGAGTCTTCATCTGTCTGGAATTGAGGGCTGAAAAATGGCACTTTCCCAGACAAGAAAGTGGTACGCGCCGTTGATGTTTGCGCCCACGGAAGAGGTGGCAGCCTTGAACTCTCAGGTGCCAATGATGGGGCACCATTGACCCTAGAAAAGGACAATTCGATTTCTGACCTGGCACCTTTTCCCTGGGAGGTGTCTTCGTCCCTCTGGAATTCTGGGCTGAAAAATGGCACTTCCCCGGACCCGCAAGTGGCACGCGCCGTCGACATTTGCGCCCAGGGAAAAGGTGGCAGCCTTGGGCTCTCAGGTGCCAATGATGGGGCCCCGTTAACACTAGAAAAATAACACTTGCTTTCTGTCCTGGCACCTTTTCCCAGGGAGGAATCTTCGTCCGTCTGGAAATATGGGTTCAAAAATGGCACTGGCCCAAACCCGCACAAGGTACACACCGTCGAGCTTTGCGCCCAGGGAAAAGGGGGCAGCCTTGGGCTCTCAAATGCCAATGATGGGGCCCAATTAGCATTACAAAATACACAATGGCTTTGTCTCCTGGTACCTTTTCCCTCTGAGGAATCTTCATAGGTCTGGAATTGTGGGCTGAAAAATGGCACTTTCCAGGACCCGCACGTGGAACGCTCCGTCGAGCTTGGCGCCCAGGGAAAAGGTGGCAGCCTTGGGCTCTCAGGTGTCAATTTTGGGGCCCCATTACCCCTACAAAAGTCACAATTGCTTTCTGCCCTGGCACCTTTTCCCTGGGAGAAATCTTCATCGGCCTCGAATTCTGGGATGAGAAACGGCACATTCCTGGACCCGCAAGTGGCACGCACCGTCGAGCTTTGCGCTCAGGGAAAAGGTTGCAGCCTTCGGCTCTCAGGTGTCAATGATGGGTCCCCATTACTCCTAGAAAAGGAGAAATCGATTCCTGTCCTGGCACCTTTTCCCAGGGAGGAATCTTCATCGGTCTGAAATTCTGGAATGAGAAACGGCAATTTCCCAGACCCTCACGTAGCACGCATGGTCGAGCTTTGCGCCCAGGGTATAGGAGGCAACCTTGGGCTCTCAGGTGCCAATGATGGGGCCCGATTAACCCTAGAAATGGAACAATCGCTTTCTTTCCTGGGAGCCTCTTCCCTGTGAGGAGTCTTCATCTGTCTGGAATTGAGGGCTAAAAAATGGCACTTTCCCAGACAAGAAAGTGGTACGCGCCGTTGATGTTTGCGCCCACGGAAGAGGTGGCAGCCTTGAACTCTCAGGTGCCAATGATGGGGCACCATTGACCCTAGAAAAGGACAATTCGATTTCTGACCTGGCACCTTTTCCCTGGGAGGTGTCTTCGTCCGTCTGGAATTCTGGGCTGAAAAATGGCACTTCCCCGGACCCGCAAGTGGCACGCGCCGTCGACATTTGCGCCCAGGGAAAAGGTGGCAGCCTTGGGCTCTCAGGTGCCAATGATGGGGCCCCGTTAACACTAGAAAAATAACACTTGCTTTCTGTCCTGGCACCTTTTCCCAGGGAGGAATCTTCGTCCGTCTGGAAATATGGGTTCAAAAATGGCACTGCCCCAAACCCGCACAAGGTACACACCGTCGAGCTTTGCGCCCAGGGAAAAGGGGGCAGCCTTGGGCTCTCAGGTGCCAATGATGGTGCCCCATTACCCTTACAAAAGGCACAATGGCTTTCTGTCCTGGCACCTTTTCCCAGGGAGGAATCTTCATCGGTTTGGAATTCTGGTCTGAGAATCGGCACTTTCCTGGACCCGCAAGTGGAACGCACCATCGAGCTTTGCGTCCAGGGAAAAGGTGGCAGTCTTGGGCTCTCAGGTGCCAATAATGGGGTCCCATTACCTTTACAAAAAACACAATGGCTTTCTGTCCTGGCACCTTTTCCCTGGGAGGAGTCTTCATTGGTCTGGAATTCTGGGCTGTAAAATGGAACTTTCTGGGACTAGCATGTGGCACACACTGTCGTGCTTTGCGCCCAGGGAAAAGGAGGCAACCTCTGGCTCTCAGATGCCAATGACGGGCCCCCATTAACACTAGAAATGGAACAATCGCTTTCTGTCCTGGGAGCCCTTTCCCTGGGAGGAGTCGTCAGCCGTCTGGAATCCTGGGCTGAACAAAGCACTTTCTCTGACCTGCACGTGGCAGGCACCATCTAGCTTTGCGCCCAGGGAAGAGGTGGCAGCCTTGGGCTCTCAGGTGCCAATGACGGGGCCCCATTAACACTAGAAAAATAACACTTGCTTTCTGTCCTGGCACCTTTTCCCAGGGAGGAATCTTCGTCCGTCTGGAAATCTGGGTTCAAAAATGGCACTGCCCCAAACCCGCACAAGGTACACAACGTCGAGCTTTGCGCCCAGGGAAAAGGGGGCAGCCTTGGGCTCTCAGGTGCCAATGATGGGGCTCCATTACCCCTACAAAAGGCACAATGGCTTTCTGTCCTGGCACCTTTTCCCAGGGAGGAATCTTCATCGGTCTGAAATTCTGGAATGAGAAACGGCAATTTCCCAGACCCTCACGTAGCACGCATGGTCGAGCTTTGCGCCCAGGGTATAGGAGGCAACCTTGGGCTCTCAGGTGCCAATGATGGGGCCCGATTAACCCTAGAAATGGAACAATCGCTTTCTTTCCTGGGAGCCTCTTCCCTGTGAGGAGTCTTCATCTGTCTGGAATTGAGGGCTGAAAAATGGCACTTTCCCAGACAAGAAAGTGGTACGCGCCGTTGATGTTTGCGCCCACGGAAGAGGTGGCAGCCTTGAACTCTCAGGTGCCAATGATGGGGCACCATTGACCCTAGAAAAGGACAATTCGATTTCTGACCTGGCACCTTTTCCCTGGGAGGTGTCTTTGTCCGTCTGGAATTCTGGGCTGAAAAATGGCACTTCCCCGGACCCGCAAGTGGCATGCGCCGTCGACATTTGCGCCCAGGCAAAAGGTGGCAGCCTTGGGCTCTCAGGTGCCAATGATGGGGCCCCGTTAACACTAGAAAAATAACACTTGCTTTCTGTCCTGGCACCTTTTCCCAGGGAGGAATCTTCATCGGTCTGGAAATCTGGGTTCAAAAATGGCACTGGCCCAAACCCGCACAAGGTACACACCGTCGAGCTTTGCGCCCAGGGAAAAGGGGGCAGCCTTGGGCTCTCAGGTGCCAATGATGGGGCCCCATTAACACTAGAAAAATAACACTTGCTTTCTGTCCTGGCACCTTTTCCCAGGGAGGAATCTTCGTTCGTCTGGAAATCTGGGTTCAAAAATGGCACTGCCCCAAACCCGCACAAGGTACACAACGTCGAGCTTTGCGCCCAGGGAAAAGGGGGCAGCCTTGGGCTCTCAGGTGCCAATGATGGGGCCCCATTACCCCTACAAAAGGCACAATGGCTTTCTGTCCTGGCACCTTTTCCCAGGGAGGAATCTTCATCGGTTTGGAATTCTGGTCTGAGAATCGGCACTTTCCTGGACCCGCAAGTGGAACGCACCATCGAGCTTTGCGCCCAGGGTAAAGGTGGCAGTCTTGGGCTCTCAGGTGCCAATGATGGGGCCCCATTACCTTTACAAAAATCACAATGGCTTTCTGTCCTGGCACCTTTTCCCTGGGAGGAGTCTTCATTGGTCTGGAATTCTGGGCTGTAAAATGGCACTTTCTGGGACCAGCACGTGGCACGCACTGTCGTGCTTAGCGCCCAGGGAAAAGGAGGCAACCTCTGGCTCTCAGATGCCAATGACGGGCCCCCATTAACACTAGAAATGGAACAATCGCTTTCTGTCCTGGGAGCCTTTTCCCTGGGAGGAGTCGTCATCCGTCTGGAATCCTGGGCTGAACAAAGCACTTTCTCTGACCTGCACGTGGCAGGCACCATCTAGTTTGCACCCAGGGAAAAGGTGGCAGCCTTGGGCTCTCAGGTGCCAACGATGGGTCCCCGTTAACACTAGATAAATAACACTTGCTTTCTGTCCTTGCACCTTTTCCCTGGAAGGAATTTTCATCCGTCTGGAATTCTGGGCTGAAAAACGGCACTTCCCCGGACCTGCAAGTGGCACGCGCCGTCGACATTTGCGCCCAGACAAAAGGTGGCAGCCTTGGGCTCTCAAGTGCCAATGATGGGGCCCCGTTAACACTAGAAAAATAACACTTGCTTTCTGTCCTGGCACCTTTTCCCAGGGAGGAATCTTCGTCGGTCTGGAAATCTGGGTTCAAAAATGGCACTGCCCCAAACCCGCACAAGGTACGCACCGTCGAGCTTTGCGCCCTGGGAAAAGGTGGCAGCCTTGGGCTCTCAGGTGCCAATGATGGGGCCCCGTTAACACTACAAACATAAGACTTGCTTTCCGTCCTGGCACCTTTTCCCAGGGAGGAATCTTCGTCCGTCTGGAAATATGGGTTCAAAAATGGCACTGCCCCAAACCCGCACAAGGTACACACCGTCGACATTTGCGCCCAGGGAAAAGGGGGCAGCCTTGGGCTCTCAGGTGCCAATGAGGGTGCCCCATTTCCCCTACAAAAGGCACAATGGCTTTCTGTCCTGGCACCTTTTCCCAGGGAGGAATCTTCATCGGTCTGGAATTCTGGAATGAGAAACGGCAATTTCCCGGACCCTCACGTAGCACGCATGGTCGAGCTTTGCGCCCAGGGTATAGGAGGCAACCTTGGGCTCTCAGGTGCCAATGATGGGGCCTGATTAACCCTAGAAATGGAACAATCGCTTTCTGTCCTGGGAGCCTCTTCCCTGTGAGGAGTCTTCATCCGTCTGGAATTCAGGGCTGAAAAATGGCACTTTCCCAGACAAGAAAGTGGTACGAGCTGTTGATGTTTGCGCCCACGGAAGAGGTGGCAGCCTTGAACTCTCAGGTGCAAATGATGGGGCACCATTGACCCTAGAAAAGGACAATTCGATTTCTGACCTGGCACCTTTTCCCTGGGAGGTGTCTTCGTCCATCTGGAATTCTGGGCTGAAAAATGGCACTTACCCGGACACGCGGGTGGCACGCGCCGTCGACATTTGCGCCCAGGCAAAAGGTGGCAGCCTTGGGCTCTCAGGTGCCAATGATGGGGCCCCGTTAACACTAGAAAAATAACACTTGCTTTCTGTCCTGGCACTTTTTCCCAGGGAGGAATCTTCGTCCGTCTGGAAATCTTGCTTCAAAAATGGCACTGGCCCAAACCCGCACAAGGTACGCACCGTCGAGCTTTGCACCCTGGGAAAAGGTGGCAGCCTTGGGCTCTCAGGTGCCAATGATGGGGCCCCGTTAACACTACAAACATAACACTTGCTTTCCGTCCTGGCACCTTTTCCCAGGGAGGAATCTTCGTCCGTCTGGAAATATGGGTTCAAAAATGGCACTGCCCCAAACCCGCACAAGGTACACACCGTCGAGCTTTGCGCCCAGGGAAAAGGGGGCAGCCTTGGGCTCTTAGGTGCCAATGATGGTGCCCCATTACCCCTACAAAAGGCACAATGGCTTTCTGTCCTGGCACCTTTTCCCAGGGAGGAATCTTCATCGGTTTGGAATTCTGGTCTGAGAATCGGCACTTTCCTGGACCCGCAAGTGGAACGCACCATCGAGCTTTGCGTCCAGGGAAAAGGTGGCAGTCTTGGGCTCTCAGGTGCCAATTATGGGTCCCATTACCTTTACAAAAAGCACAATGGCTTTCTGTCCTGGCACCTTTTCCCTGGGAGGAGTCTTCACTGGTCTGGAATTCTGGGCTGTAAAATGGCACTTTCTGGGACCAGCACATGGCACGCACTGTCGTGCTTTGCGCCCAGGGAAAAGGAGGCAACCTCTGGCTCTCAGATGCCAATGACGGGCCCCCATTAACCCTAGAAATGGAACAATCGCTTTCTGTCCTGGGAGCCTTTTCCCTGGGAGGAGTCGTCATCCGTCTGGAATCCTGGGCTGAACAAAGCACTTTCTCTGACCGGCACGTGGCAGGCACCATCTAGCTTTGCGCCCAGGGAAAAGGTGGCAGCCTTGGGCTCTCAGGTGCCAATGATGGGGCCCCGTTAACACTAGAAAAATAACACTTGCTTTCTGTCCTGGCACATTTTCCCAGGGAGGAATCTTCGTCCGTCTGGAAATCTGGGTTCAAAAATGGCAGTGGCTCAAACCCGCACAAGGTACACACCGTCGAGCTTTGCGCCCAGGGAAAAGGTGGCAGCCTTGGGCTCTCAGGTGCCAATGGTGGTGCCCCATTACCCCTACAAAAGGCACAATGGCTTTCTGTCCTGGCACCTTTTCCCAGGGAGGAATCTTCATCGGTTTGGAATTCTCGTCTGAGAATCGGCACTTTCCTGGACCCGCAAGTTGAACGCACCATCGAGCTTTGCGCCCAGGGTAAAGGTGGCAGTCTTGGGCTCTCAGGTGCCAATGATGGGGTCCCATTACCTTTACAAGAATCACAATGGCTTTCTGTCCTGGCACCTTTTCCCTGGGAGGAGTCTTCACTGGTCTTGAATTCTGGGCTGTAAAATGGCACTTTCTGGGACCAGCACGTGGCACGCACTGTCGTGCTTAGCGCCCAGGGAAAAGGAGGCAACCTCTGGCTCTCAGATGCCAATGACGGGCCCCCATTAACACTAGAAATGGAACAATCGCTTTCTGTCCTGGGAGCCTTTTCCCTGGGAGGAGTCGTCATCCGTCTGGAATCCTGGGCTGAACAAAGCACTTTCTCTGACCTGCACGTGGCAGGCACCATCTAGTTTGCGCCCACGGAAAAGGTGGCAGCCTTGGGCTCTCAGGTGCCAACGATGGGTCCCCGTTAACACTAGATAAATAACAATCGCTTTCTGTCCTGGCACCTTTTCCCTGGAAGGAATTTTCGTCCGTCTGGAATTCTGGGCTGAAAAACGGCACTTCCCCGGACCTGCAAGTGGAACGCACCGTCGAGCTTTGTGCCCAGGCAAAAGGTGGCAGCCTTGGGCTCTCAGGTGCCAATGATGGGGCCCCATTACCCCTAGAAAAAGAACAATCGCTTTCCGTCCTGGCACCTTTTCCCTGGGAGGAATCTTCATTGGTCTGGAATTCTGGGCTGACAACGGCTCTTTCCCTTACCCGCATGTGGCACGCACCGTCGAGCTTTGTGCCCAGGGAAAAGTTGGCAGCCCTGGGCTCTCAGCTGCCAATTTTGGGGCCCCATTAACCCTAGAAAAGGCCCAATTGCTTTCTGTCCTGGCACCTTTTCCCTGGGAGAAATCTTCATCGGCCTCGAATTCTGGGATGAGAAACAGCACATTCCTGGACCCGCAAGTGGCACGCACCGTCGAGCTTTGCGCTCAGGGAAAAGGTTGCAGCCTTCGGCTCTCAGGTGTCAATGATGGGTCCCCATTACTCCTAGAAAAGGAGAAATCCATTCCTGTCCTGGCACCTTTTCCCAGGAAGGAATCTTCATCGGTCTGGAATTCTTGAATGAGAAACGGCAATTTCCCGGACCCTCACGTAGCACGCATGGTCGAGCTTTGCGCCCAGGGTATAGGAGGCAACCTTGGGCTCTCAGGTGCCAATGATGGGGCCCGATTAACCCTAGAAATGGAACAATCGCTTTCTGTCCTGGGAGCCTCTTCCCTGTGAGGAGTCTTCATCCGTCTGGAATTCAGGGCTGAAAAACGGCACTTTCCCAGACAAGAAAGTGGTACGAGCTGTTGATGTTTGCGCCCACGGAAGAGGTGGCAGCCTTGAACTCTGAGGTGCCAATGATGGGGAACCATTGACCCTAGAAAAGGACAATTCGATTTCTGACCTGGCACCTTTTCCCTGGGAGGTGTCTTCGTCCCTCTGGAATTCTGGGCTGAAAAATGGCACTTCCCCGGACCCGCAGGTGGCACCCGCCGTCGACATTTGCGCCCAGGCAAAAGGTGGCAGCCTTGGGCTCTCAGGTGCCAATGATGGGGCCCCGTTAACACTAGAAAAATAACACTTGCTTTCTGTCCTGGCACCTTTTCCCAGGGAGGAATCTTCGTCCGTCTGGAAATCTGGGTTCAAAAATGGCACTGGCCCAAACCCGCACAAGGTACACACCGTCGAGCTTTGCGCCCAGGGAAAAGGGGGCAGCCTTAGGCTCTCAGGTGCCAATGATGGGGCCCCATTACCCTTACAAAAGGCACAATGGCTTTCTGTCCTGGCACCTTTTCCCTGGGAGGAGTCTTCACTGGTCTTGAATTCTGGGCTGTAAAATGGCACTTTCTGGGACCATCACGTGGCACGCACTGTCGTGCTTAGCGCCCAGGGAAAAGGAGGCAACCTCTGGCTCTCAGATGCCAATGACGGGCCCCCATTAACACTAGAAATGGAACAATCGCTTTCTGTCCTTGGAGCCTTTTCCCTGGGAGGAGTCGTCATCCTTCTGGAATCCTGGGCTGAAAAAAGGTCTTTCTCTTACCTGCACGTGGCAGGCACCATCTAGCTTTGCGCCCAGGGAAAAGGTGGCAGCCTTGGGCTCTCAGGTGCCAACAATGGGTCCCCGTTAACACTAGATAAATAACAATCGCTTTCTGTCCTGGCACCTTTTCCCTGGGAGGAATTTTCGTCCGTCTGGAATTCTGGGCTGAAAAACGGCACTTCCCCGGACCTGCAAGTGGAATGCACCGTCGAGCTTTGTGCCCAGGCAAAAGGTGGCAGCCTTGGGCTCTCAGGTGCCAATGATGGGGCCCCATTACCCCTAGAAAAAGAACAATCGCTTTCTGTCCTGGCACCTTTTCCCTGGGAGGAATCTTCATTGGTCTGGAATTCTGGGCTGAAAACGGCTCTTTCCCTTACCCGCATGTGGCACGCACCGTCGAGCTTTGCGCCCAGGGAAAAGGTGGCAGCCCTGGGCTCTCAGCTGCCAATTTTGGGGCCCCATTAACCCTAGAAAAGGCACAATCGCTTTCTGTCCTGGCACCTTTTCCCAGGGAGAAATCTTCGCTGGCCTGGAATTCTGGGATGAGAAACGGCACATTCCCGGACTTGCAAGTGGCACGCGCTGTCGACATTTGCGCCCAGGGCAAAGGTGGCAGCCTTGGGCTCTCAGGTGCCAAAGATGGGGCCCCATTACCCCTAGAAAAGGCACAATGGCTTTCTGTCCTGACACCTTTTCCCAGAGAGGAATCGACTTCCGTCTGGAATTCTGGGCTGAAAAACGGCCCTTTCCCGGACCCGCACAGGGTATGCACCGTCGAGCTTTGCACCCAGGGAAAAGGAGGCAGCCTTGGGCTCTCAGGTGCCAATGATGGGGCCCAATTAGCATTACAAAATACACAATGGCTTTGTCTCCTGGTACCTTTTCCCTCTGAGGAATCTTCATAGGTCTGGAATTCTGGGCTGAAAAATGGCACTTTCCAGGACCCGCACGTGGAACGCTCCGTCGAGCTTTGCGCCCAGGGAAAAGGTGGCAGCCTTGGGCTCTCAGGTGTCAATTTTGGGGCCCCATTACCCCTACAAAAGTCACAATTGCTTTCTGCCCTGGCACCTTTTCCCTGGGAGAAATCTTCATCGGCCTGGAATTCTGGGATGAGAAACAGCACATTCCTGGACCCGCAAGTGGCACGCACCGTCGAGCTTTGCGCTCAGGGAAAAGGTTGCAGCCTTCGGCTCTCAGGTGTCAATGATGGGTCCCCATTACTCCTAGAAAAGGAGAAATCGATTCCTGTCCTGGCACCTTTTCCCAGGGAGGAATCTTCATCGGTCTGAAATTCTGGAATGAGAAACGGCAATTTCCCAGACCCTCACGTAGCACGCATGGTCGAGCTTTGCGCCCAGGGTATAGGAGGCAACCTTGGGCTCTCAGGTGCCAATGATGGGGCCCGATTAACCCTAGAAATGGAACAATCGCTTTCTTTCCTGGGAGCCTCTTCCCTGTGAGGAGTCTTCATCTGTCTGGAATTGAGGGCTGAAAAACGGCACTTTCCCAGACAAGAAAGTGGTACGCGCCGTTGATGTTTGCGCCCACGGAAGAGGTGGCAGCCTTGAACTCTCAGGTGCCAATGATGTGGCACCATTGACCCTAGAAAAGGACAATTCGATTTCTGACCTGGCACCTTTTCCCTGGGAGGTATCTTCGTCCGTCTGGAATTCTGGGCTGAAAAATGGCACTTCCCCGGACCCGCAAGTGGCACGCGCCGTCGACATTTGCGCCCAGGCAAAAGGTGGCAGCCTTGGGCTCTCAGGTGCCAATGATGGGGCCCCGTTAACACTAGAAAAATAACACTTGCTTTCTGTCCTGGCACCTTTTCCCAGGGAGGAATCTTCGTCCGTCTGGAAATATGGGTTCAAAAATGGCACCGGCCCAAACCCGCACAAGGTACACACCGTCGAGCTTTGCGCCCAGGGAAAAGGGGGCAGCCTTGGGCTCTCAGCTGCCAATGATGGTGCCCCATTACCCTTACAAAAGGCACAATGGCTTTCTGTCCTGGCACCTTTTCCCAGGGAGGAATCTTCATCGGTTTGGAATTCTGGTCTGAGAATCGGCACTTTCCTGGACCCGCAAGTGGAACGCACCATCGAGCTTTGCGTCCAGGGAAAAGGTGGCAGTCTTGGGCTCTCAGGTGCCAGTGATGGGGTCCCATTACCTTTACAAAAAACACAATGGCTTTCTGTCCTGGCACCTTTTCCCTGGGAGGAGTCTTCATTGGTCTGGAATTCTGGGCTGTAAAATGGCACTTTCTGGGACTAGCATGTGGCACACACTGTCGTGCTTTGCGCCCAGGGAAAAGGAGGCAACCTCTGGCTCTCAGATGCCAATGACGGGCCCCCATTAACACTAGAAATGGAACAATCGCTTTCTGTCCTGGGAGCCCTTTCCCTGGGAGGAGTCGTCAGCCGTCTGGAATCCTGGGCTGAACAAAGCACTTTCTCTGACCTGCACGTGGCAGGCACCATCTAGCTTTGCGCCCAGGGAAGAGGTGGCAGCCTTGGGCTCTCAGGTGCCAATGATGGGGCCCCATTAACACTAGAAAAATAACACTTGCTTTCTGTCCTGGCACCTTTTCCCAGGGAGGAATCTTCGTCCGTCTGGAAATCTGGGTTCAAAAATGGCACTGCCCCAAACCCGCACAAGGTACACAACGTCGAGCTTTGCGCCCAGGGAAAAGGGGGCAGCCTTGGGCTCTCAGGTGCCAATGATGGGGCCCCATTACCCCTACAAAAGGCACAATGGCTTTCTGTCCTGGCACCTTTTCCCAGGGAGGAATCTTCATCGGTTTGGAATTCTGGTCTGAGAATCGGCACTTTCCTGGACCCGCAAGTGGAACGCACCATCGAGCTTTGCGCCCAGGGTAAAGGTGGCAGTCTTGTGCTCTCAGGTGCCAATGATGGGGCCCCATTACCTTTACAAAAATCACAATGGCTTTCTGTCCTGGCACCTTTTCCCTGGGAGGAGTCTTCATTGGTCTGGAATTCTGGGCTGTAAAATGGCACTTTCTGGGACCAGCACATGGCACGCACTGTCGTGCTTAGCGCCCAGGGAAAAGGAGGCAACCTCTGGCTCTCAGATGCCAATGACGGGCCCCCATTAACACTAGAAATGGAACAATCGCTTTCTGTCCTGGGAGCCTTTTCCCTGGGAGGAGTCGTCATCCGTCTGGAATCCTGGGCTGAACAAAGCACTTTCTCTGACCTGCACGTGGCAGGCACCATCTAGTTTGCGCCCAGGGAAAAGGTGGCAGCCTTGGGCTCTCAGGTGCCAACGATGGGTCCCCGTTAACACTAGATAAATAACACTTGCTTTCTGTCCTGGCACCTTTTCCCTGGAAGGAATTTTCATCCGTCTGGAATTCTGGGCTGAAAAACGGCACTTCCCCGGACCTGCAAGTGGCACGCGCCGTCGACATTTGCGCCCAGACAAAAGGTGGCAGCCTTGGGCTCTCAAGTGCCAATGATGGGGCCCCGTTAACACTAGAAAAATAACACTTGCTTTCTGTCCTGGCACCTTTTCCCAGGGAGGAATCTTCGTCCGTCTGGAAATCTGGGTTCAAAAATGGCACTGCCCCAAACCCGCACAAGGTACGCACCGTCGAGCTTTGCGCCCTGGGAAAAGGTGGCAGCCTTGGGCTCTCAGGTGCCAATGATGGGGCCCCGTTAACACTACAAACATAACACTTGCTTTCCGTCCTGGCACCTTTTCCCAGGGAGGAATCTTCGTCCGTCTGGAAATATGGGTTCAAAAATGGCACTGCCCCAAACCCGCACAAGGTACACAACGTCGAGCTTTGCGCCCAGGGAAAAGGGGGCAGCCTTGGGCTCTCAGGTGCCAATGAGGGTGCCCCATTTCCCCTACAAAAGGCACAATGGCTTTCTGTCCTGGCACCTTTTCCCACGGAGGAATCTTCATCGGTTTGGAATTCTGGTCTGAGAATCGGCATATTCCTGGACCCGCAAGTGGAACGCACCATCGAGCTTTGCGTCCAGGGTAACGGTGGCAGTCTTGGGCTCTCAGGTGCCAATGATGGGGCCCCATTACCCCTACAAAAATCACAATGGCTTTCTGTCCTGGCACCTTTTCCCTGGGAGGAGTCTTCACTGGCCTGGAATTCTGGGCTGCAAAATGGCACTTTCTGGGACCAGCACATGGCACGCACTGTCGTGCTTTGCGCCCAGGGAAAAGGAGGCAACCTCTGGCTCTCAGATGCCAATGACGGGCCCCCATTAACACTAGAAATGGAACAATCGCTTTCTGTCCTGGGAGCCTTTTCCCTGGGAGGAGTCATCATCCGTCTGGAATCCTGGGCTGAACAAAGCACTTTCTCTGACCTGCACGTGGCAGGCACCATCTAGTTTGCACCCAGGGAAAAGGTGGCAGCCTTGGGCTCTCAGGTGCCAACGATGGGTCCCCGTTAACACTAGATAAATAACAATCGCTTTCTGTCCTGGCACCTTTTCCCTGGAAGGAATTTTCATCCGTATGGAATTCTGGGCTGAAAAACGGCACTTTCCCGGACCTGCAAGTGGAACGCACCGTCGAGCTTTGTGCCCAGGCAAAAGGTGGCAGCCTTGGGCTCTCAGGTGCCAATGATGGGGCCCCATTACCCCTAGAAAAAGAACAATGGCTTTCCGTCCTGGCACCTTTTCCCTCGGAGGAATCTTCATAGGTCTGGAATTCTGGGCTGAAAAACGGCACTTCCCCGGCCCTGCAAGTGGAACGCTCCGTCGAGCTTTACGCCCAGGGAAAAGGTGGCAGCCTTGGGTTCTCAGATGTCAATTTTGGGGCCCCATTACCCTTACAAAAGTCACAATTGCTTTCTGCCCTGGCACCTTTTCCCTGGGAGAAATCTTCGTCGGCCTCGAATTCTGGGATGAGAAACAGCACATTCCTGGACCCGCAAGTGGCACGCACCGTCGAGCTTTGCGCTCAGGGAAAAGGTTGCAGCCTTCGGCTCTCAGGTGTCAATGATGGGTCCCCATTACTCCTAGAAAAGGAGAAATCCATTCCTGTCCTGGCACCTTTTCCCAGGAAGGAATCTTCATCGGTCTGGAATTCTTGAATGAGAAACGGCAATTTCCCGGACCCTCACGTAGCACGCATGGTCGAGCTTTGCGCCCAGGGTATAGGAGGCAACCTTGGGCTCTCAGGTGCCAATGATGGAGCCCGATTAACCCTAGAAATGGAACAATCGCTTTCTGTCCTGGGAGCCTCTTCCCTGTGAGGAGTCTTCATCCGTCTGGAATTGAGGGCTAAAAAATGGCACTTTCCCAGACAAGAAAGTGGTACGAGCTGTTGATGTTTGCGCCCACGGAAGAGGTGGCAGCCTTGAACTCTCAGGTGCCAATGATGGGGCACCATTGACCCTAGAAAAGGACAATTCGATTTCTGACCTGGCACCTTTTCCCTGGGAGGTGTCTTCGTCCATCTGGAATTCTGGGCTGAAAAATGGCACTTCCGGGGACCCGCAAGTGGCACGCGCCGTCGACATTTGCGCCCAGGCAAAAGGTGGCAGCCTTGGGCTCTCAGGTGCCAATGATGGGGCCCCGTTAACACTAGAAAAATAACACTTGCTTTCTGTCCTGGCACCTTTTCCCAGGGAGGAATCTTCATCGGTCTGGAAATATGGGTTCAAAAATGGCACTGGCCCAAACCCGCACAAGGTACACACCGTCGAGCTTTGCGCCCAGGGAAAAGGGGGCAGCCTTGGGCTCTCAGGTGCCAATGATGGTGCCCCATTACCCTTACAAAAGGCACAATGGCTTTCTGTCCTGGCACCTTTTCCCAGGGAGGAATCTTCATCGGTTTGGAATTCTGGTCTGAGAATCGGCACTTTCCTGGACCCGCAAGTGGAACGCACCATCGAGCTTTGCGTCCAGGGAAAAGGTGGCAGTCTTGGGCTCTCAGGTGCCAATGATGGGGTCCCATTACCTTTACAAAAAACACAATGGCTTTCTGTCCTGGCACCTTTTCCCTTGGAGGAGTCTTCATTGGTCTGGAATTCTGGGCTGTAAAATGGAACTTTCTGGGACTAGCATGTGGCACACACTGTCGTGCTTTGCGCCCAGGGAAAAGGAGGCAACCTCTGGCTCTCAGATGCCAATGACGGGCCCCCATTAACACTAGAAATGGAACAATCGCTTTCTGTCCTGGGAGCCCTTTCCCTGGGAGGAGTCGTCAGCCGTCTGGAATCCTGGGCTGAACAAAGCACTTTCTCTGACCTGCACGTGGTAGGCACCATCTAGCTTTGCGCCCAGGGAAGAGGTGGCAGCCTTGGGCTCTCAGGTGCCAATGATGGGGCCCCATTAACACTAGAAAAATAACACTTGCTTTCTGTCCTGGCACCTTTTCCCAGGGAGGAATCTTCGTCCGTCTGGAAATCTGGGTTCAAAAATGGCACTGCCCCAAACCCGCACAAGGTACACAACGTCGAGCTTTGCGCCCAGGGAAAAGGGGGCAGCCTTGGGCTCTCAGGTGCCAATGATGGGGCCCCATTACCCCTACAAAAGGCACAATGGCTTTCTGTCCTGGCACCTTTTCCCAGGGAGGAATCTTCATCGGTTTGGAATTCTGGTCTGAGAATCGGCACTTTCCTGGACCCGCAAGTGGAACGCACCATCGAGCTTTGCGCCCAGGGTAAAGGTGGCAGTCTTGTGCTCTCAGGTGCCAATGATGGGGCCCCATTACCTTTACAAAAATCACAATGGCTTTCTGTCCTGGCACCTTTTCCCTGGGAGGAGTCTTCATTGGTCTGGAATTCTGGGCTGTAAAATGGCACTTTCTGGGACCAGCACATGGCACGCACTGTCGTGCTTAGCGCCCAGGGAAAAGGAGGCAACCTCTGGCTCTCAGATGCCAATGACGGGCCCCCATTAACACTAGAAATGGAACAATCGCTTTCTGTCCTGGGAGCCTTTTCCCTGGGAGGAGTCGTCATCCGTCTGGAATCCTGGGCTGAACAAAGCACTTTCTCTGACCTGCACGTGGCAGGCACCATCTAGTTTGCGCCCAGGGAAAAGGTGGCAGCCTTGGGCTCTCAGGTGCCAACGATGGGTCCCCGTTAACACTAGATAAATAACACTTGCTTTCTGTCCTGGCACCTTTTCCCTGGAAGGAATTTTCATCCGTCTGGAATTCTGGGCTGAAAAACGGCACTTCCCCGGACCTGCAAGTGGCACGCGCCGTCGACATTTGCGCCCAGACAAAAGGTGGCAGCCTTGGGCTCTCAAGTGCCAATGATGGGGCCCCGTTAACACTAGAAAAATAACACTTGCTTTCTGTCCTGGCACCTTTTCCCAGGGAGGAATCTTCGTCCGTCTGGAAATCTGGGTTCAAAAATGGCACTGCCCCAAACCCGCACAAGGTACGCACCGTCGAGCTTTGCGCCCTGGGAAAAGGTGGCAGCCTTGGGCTCTCAGGTGCCAATGATGGGGCCCCGTTAACACTACAAACATAACACTTGCTTTCCGTCCTGGCACCTTTTCCCAGGGAGGAATCTTCGTCCGTCTGGAAATATGGGTTCAAAAATGGCACTGCCCCAAACCCGCACAAGGTACACACCGTCGAGCTTTGCGCCCAGGGAAAAGGGGGCAGCCTTGGGCTCTCAGGTGCCAATGATGGGGCCCCAGTACCCCTACAAAAGGCACAATGGCTTTCTGTCCTGGCACCTTTTCCCAGGGAGGAATCTTCATCGGTTTGGAATTCTGGTCTGAGAATCGGCATATTCCTGGACCCGCAAGTGGAACGCACCATCGAGCTTTGCGTCCAGGGTAACGGTGGCAGTCTTGGGCTCTCAGGTGCCAATGATGGGGCCCCATTACCCCTACAAAAATCACAATGGCTTTCTGTCCTGGCACCTTTTCCCTGGGAGGAGTCTTCACTGGCCTGGAATTCTGGGCTGCAAAATGGCACTTTCTGGGACCAGCACATGGCACGCACTGTCGTGCTTAGCGCCCAGGGAAAAGGAGGCAACCTCTGGCTCTCAGATGCCAATGACGGGCCCCCATTAACACTAGAAATGGAACAATCGCTTTCTGTCCTGGGAGCCTTTTCCCTGGGAGGAGTCATCATCCGTCTGGAATCCTGGGCTGAACAAAGCACTTTCTCTGACCTGCACGTGGCAGGCACGATCTAGTTTGCACCCAGGGAAAAGGTGGCAGCCTTGGGCTCTCAGGTGCCAACGATGGGTCCCCGTTAACACTAGATAAATAACAATCGCTTTCTGTCCTGGCACCTTTTCCCTGGAAGGAATTTTCATCCGTATGGAATTCTGGGCTGAAAAACGGCACTTCCCCGGACCTGCAAGTGGAACGCACCGTCGAGCTTTGTGCCCAGGCAAAAGGTGGCAGCCTTGGGCTCTCAGGTGCCAATGATGGGGCCCCATTACCCCTAGAAAAAGAACAATGGCTTTCCGTCCTGGCACCTTTTCCCTCGGAGGAATCTTCATAGGTCTGGAATTCTGGGCTGAAAAACGGCACTTCCCCGGCCCTGCAAGTGGAACGCTCCGTCGAGCTTTACGCCCAGGGAAAAGGTGGCAGCCTTGGGTTCTCAGATGTCAATT
The DNA here is from genome assembly GCF_047495875.1 of Pithys albifrons albifrons. Classification (NCBI taxonomy): domain Eukaryota; kingdom Metazoa; phylum Chordata; class Aves; order Passeriformes; family Thamnophilidae; genus Pithys; species Pithys albifrons. The sequence continues at coordinate 7,008,064 of NC_092484.1, forward strand.
TTGGGGCCCCATTACCCTTACAAAAGTCACAATTGCTTTCTGCCCTGGCACCTTTTCCCTGGGAGAAATCTTCGTCGGCCTCGAATTCTGGGATGAGAAACAGCACTTTCCTGGACCCGCAAGTGGCACGCACCGTCGAGCTTTGCGCTCAGGGAAAAGGTTGCAGCCTTCGGCTCTCAGGTGTCAATGATGGGTCCCCATTACTCCTAGAAAAGGAGAAATCCATTCCTGTCCTGGCACCTTTTCCCAGGAAGGAATCTTCATCGGTCTGGAATTCTTGAATGAGAAACGGCAATTTCCCGGACCCTCACGTAGCACGCATGGTCGAGCTTTGCGCCCAGGGTATAGGAGGCAACCTTGGGCTCTCAGGTGCCAATGATGGGGCCCGATTAACCCTAGAAATGGAACAATCGCTTTCTGTCCTGGGAGCCTCTTCCCTGTGAGGAGTCTTCATCCGTCTGGAATTCAGGGCTGAAAAATGGCACTTTCCCAGACAAGAACGTGGTACGAGCTGTTGATGTTTGCGCCCACGGAAGAGGTGGCAGCCTTGAACTCTCAGGTGCCAATGATGGGGCACCATTGACCCTAGAAAAGGACAATTCGATTTCTGACCTGGCACCTTTTCCCTGGGAGGTGTCTTCGTCCATCTGGAATTCTGGGCTGAAAAATGGCACTTCCCCGGACCCGCAGGTGGCACCCGCCGTCGACATTTGCGCCCAGGCAAAAGGTGGCAGCCTTGGGCTCTCAGGTGCCAATGATGGGGCCCCGTTAACACTAGAAAAATAACACTTGCTTTCTGTCCTGGCACCTTTTCCCAGGGAGGAATCTTCGTCCGTCTGGAAATCTTGCTTCAAAAATGGCACTGGCCCAAACCCGCACAAGGTACACACCGTCGAGCTTTGCGCCCAGGGAAAAGGGGGCAGCCTTGGGCTCTCAGGTGCCAATGATGGGGCCCCATTACCTTTACAAAAATCACAATGGCTTTCTGTCCTGGCACCTTTTCCCTGGGAGGAGTCTTCATTGGTCTGGAATTCTGGGCTGTAAAATGGCACTTTCTGGGACCAGCACATGGCACGCACTGTCATGCTTAGCGCCCAGGGAAAAGGAGGCAACCTCTGGCTCTCAGATGCCAATGACGGGCCCCCATTAACACTAGAAATGGAACAATCGCTTTCTGTCCTGGGAGCCTTTTCCCTGGGAGGAGTCGTCATCCGTCTGGAATCCTGGGCTGAACAAAGCACTTTCTCTGACCTGCACGTGGCAGGCACCATCTAGTTTGCACCCAGGGAAAAGGTGGCAGCCTTGGGCTCTCAGGTGCCAACGATGGGTCCCCGTTAACACTAGATAAATAACACTTGCTTTCTGTCCTGGCACCTTTTCCCTGGAAGGAATTTTCATCCGTCTGGAATTCTGGGCTGAAAAACGGCACTTCCCCGGACCTGCAAGTGGCACGCGCCGTCGACATTTGCGCCCAGACAAAAGGTGGCAGCCTTGGGCTCTCAGGTGCCAATGATGGGGCCCCGTTAACACTAGAAAAATAACACTTGCTTTCTGTCCTGGCACCTTTTCCCTCGGAGGAATCTTCGTCCGTCTGGAAATCTGGGTTCAAAAATGGCACTGCCCCAAACCCGCACAAGGTACGCACCGTCGAGCTTTGCGCCCTGGGAAAAGGTGGCAGCCTTGGGCTCTCAGGTGCCAATGATGGGGCCCCGTTAACCCTACAAACATAACACTTGCTTTCCGTCCTGGCACCTTTTCCCAGGGAGGAATCTTCGTCCGTCTGGAAATCTGGGTTCAAAAATGGCACTGGCCCAAACCCGCACAATGTACACACCATTGAGCTTTGCGCCCAAGGAAAAGGGGGCAGCCTTGGGCTCTCAGGTGCCAATGATGGGGCCCCAGTACCCCTACAAAAGGCACAATGGCTTTCTGTCCTGGCACCTTTTCCCAGGGAGGAATCTTCATCGGTTTAGAATTCTGGTCTGAGAATCGGCATATTCCTGGACCCGCAAGTGGAACGCACCATCGAGCTTTGCGTCCAGGGTAACGGTGGCAGTCTTGGGCTCTCAGGTGCCAATGATGGGGCCCCATTACCCCTACAAAAATCACAATGGCTTTCTGTCCTGGCACCTTTTCCCTGGGAGGAGTCTTCACTGGCCTGGAATTCTGGGCTGCAAAATGGCACTTTCTGGGACCAGCACATGGCACGCACTGTCGTGCTTAGCGCCCAGGGAAAAGGAGGCAACCTCTGGCTCTCAGATGCCAATGACGGGCCCCCATTAACACTAGAAATGGAACAATCGCTTTCTGTCCTGGGAGCCTTTTCCCTGGGAGGAGTCATCATCCGTCTGGAATCCTGGGCTGAACAAAGCACTTTCTCTGACCTGCACGTGGCAGGCACCATCTAGTTTGCACCCAGGGAAAAGGTGGCAGCCTTGGGCTCTCAGGTGCCAACGATGGGTCCCCGTTAACACTAGATAAATAACAATCGCTTTCTGTCCTGGCACCTTTTCCCTGGAAGGAATTTTCATCCGTATGGAATTCTGGGCTGAAAAACGGCACTTCCCCGGACCTGCAAGTGGAACGCACCGTCGAGCTTTGTGCCCAGGCAAAAGGTGGCAGCCTTGGGCTCTCAGGTGCCAATGATGGGGCCCCATTACCCCTAGAAAAAGAACAATGGCTTTCCGTCCTGGCACCTTTTCCCTCGGAGGAATCTTCATTGGTCTGGAATTCTGGGCTGAAAACGGCTCTTTCCTGGACCCGCAAGTGGCACGCACCGTCGAGCTTTGCGCCCAGGGAAAAGGTGGCAGCCCTGGGCTCTCAGCTGCCAATTTTGGGGCCCCATTAACCCTAGAAAAGGCCCAATTGCTTTCTGTCCTGGCACCTTTTCCCTGGGAGAAATCTTCATCGGCCTCGAATTCTGGGATGAGAAACAGCACATTCCTGGACCCGCAAGTGGCACGCACCGTCGAGCTTTGCGCTCAGGGAAAAGGTTGCAGCCTTCGGCTCTCAGGTGTCAATGATGGAGCCCCATTACTCCTAGAAAAGGAACAATCGCTTTCTGTCCTGACACCTTTTCCCAGGGAGGAATCTTCATCGGTCTGGAATTCTGGAATGAGAAACGGCAATTTCCCAGACCCTCACGTAGCACGCATGGTCGAACTTTGCGCCCAGGGTATAGGAGGCAACCTTGGGCTCTCAGGTGCCAATGATGGGGCCCGATTAACCCTAGAAATGGAACAATCGCTTTCTGTCCTGGCAGCCTTTTCCCTGGGAGGAGTCTTCATCCGTCTGGAATTCAGGGCTGAAAAACGGCACTTTCCCAGACAAGAAAGTGGTACGCGCCGTTGATGTTTGCGCCCACAGAAAAGGTGGCAGCCTTGAACTCTCAGGTGCCAATGATGGGGCACCATTGACTTTAGAAAAGGACAATTCGATTTCTGACCCGGCACCTTTTCCCTGGGAGGTGTCTTCGTCCGTCTGGAATTCCCGTCTCAAAAATGGCACTTCCCCGGACCTGCAAGTGGCACGCGCCGTCGACATTTGCGCCCAGACAAAAGGTGGCAGCCTTGGGCTCTCAGGTGCCAATGATGGGGCCCCGTTAACACTAGAAAAATAACACTTGCTTTCTGTCCTGGCACCTTTTCCCAGGGAGGAATCTTCGTCCGTCTGGAAATCTGGGTTCAAAAATAGCACTGCCCCAAACCCGCACAAGGTACGCACCGTCGAGCTTTGCGCCCTGGGAAAAGGGGGCAGCCTTGGGCTCTCAGGTGCCAATGATGGGGCCCCGTTAACCCTACAAACATAACACTTGCTTTCCGTCCTGGCACCTTTTCCCAGGGAGGAATCTTCGTCCGTCTGGAAATCTGGGTTCAAAAATGGCACTGGCCCAAACCCGCACAATGTACACACCGTTGAGCTTTGCGCCCAAGGAAAAGGGGGCAGCCTTGGGCTCTCAGGTGCCAATGATGGGGCCCCAGTACCCCTACAAAAGGCACAATGGCTTTCTGTCCTGGCACCTTTTCCCAGGGAGGAATCTTCATCGGTTTGGAATTCTGGTCTGAGAATCGGCACTTTCCTGGACCCGCAAGTGGAACGCACCATCGAGCTTTGCGTCCAGGGAAAAGGTGGCAGTCTTGGGCTCTCAGGTGCCAATGATGGGGTCCCATTACCTTTACAAAAAACACAATGGCTTTCTGTCCTGGCACCTTTTCCCTGGGAGGAGTCTTCATTGGTCTGGAATTCTGGGCTGTAAAATGGAACTTTCTGGGACCAGCACGTGGCACGCACTGTCGTGCTTTGCGCCCAGGGAAAAGGAGGCAACCTCTGGCTCTCAGATGCCAATGACAGGCCCCCATTAACACTAGAAATGGAACAATCGCTTTCTGTCCTTGGAGCCTTTTCCCTGGGAGGAGTCGTCATCCGTCTGGAATCCTGGGCTGAACAAAGCACTTTCTCTGACCTGCACGTGGCAGGCACCATCTAGTTTTCACCCAGGGAAAAGGTGGCAGCCTTGGGCTCTCAGGTGCCAATGATGGGGCCCCGTTAACACTAGAAAAATAACACTTGCTTTCTGTCCTGGCACCTTTTCCCAGGGAGGAATCTTCGTCCGTCTGGAAATCTGGGTTCAAAAATGGCACTGGCCCAAACCCGCACAAGGTACACACCGTCGAGTTTTGCGCCCAGGGAAAAGGTGGCAGCCTTGGGCTCTCAGGTGCCAATGTTGGTGCCCCATTACCCCTACAAAAGGCACAATGGCTTTCTGTCCTGGCACCTTTTCCCAGGGAGGAATCTTCATCGGTTTGGAATTCTGGTCTGAGAATCGGCACTTTCCTGGACCCGCAAGTGGAACGCACCATCGAGCTTTGCGCCCAGGGTAAAGGTGGCAGTCTTGGGCTCTCAGGTGCCAATGATGGGGCCCCATTACCTTTACAAGAATCACAATGGCTTTCTGTCCTGGCACCTTTTCCCTGGGAGGAGTCTTCACTGGTCTTGAATTCTGGGCTGTAAAATGGCACTTTCTGGGACCAGCACGTGGCACGCACTGTCGTGCTTAGCGCCCAGGGAAAAGGAGGCAACCTCTGGCTCTCAGATGCCAATGACGGGCCCCCATTAACACTAGAAATGGAACAATCGCTTTCTGTCCTGGGAGCCTTTTCCCTGGGAGGAGTCGTCATCCGTCTGGAATCCTGGGCTGAACAAAGCACTTTCTCTGACCTGCACGTGGCAGGCACCATCTAGTTTGCGCCCACGGAAAAGGTGGCAGCCTTGGGCTCTCAGGTGCCAACGATGGGTCCCCGTTAACACTAGATAAATAACAATCGCTTTCTGTCCTGGCACCTTTTCCCTGGAAGGAATTTTCGTCCGTCTGGAATTCTGGGCTGAAAAACAACACTTCCCCGGACCTGCAAGTGGAACGCACCGTCGAGCTTTGTGCCCAGGCAAAAGGTGGCAGCCTTGGGCTCTCAGGTGCCAATGATGGGGCCCCATTACCCCTAGAAAAAGAACAATCGCTTTCCGTCCTGGCACCTTTTCCCTGGGAGGAATCTTCATTGGTCTGGAATTCTGGGCTGAAAACGGCTCTTTCCCTTACCCGCATGTGGCACGCACCGTCGAGCTTGCGCCCAGGGAAAAGGTGGCAGCCCTGGGCTCTCAGCTGCCAATTTTGGGGCCCCATTAACCCTAGAAAAGGCCCAATTGCTTTCTGTCCTGGCACCTTTTCCCTGGGAGAAATCTTCATCGGCCTGGAATTCTGGGATGAGAAACAGCACATTCCTGGACCCGCAAGTGGCACGCACCGTCGAGCTTTGCGCTCAGGGAAAAGGTGGCAGCCTTCGGCTCTCAGGTGTCAATGATGGAGCCCCATTACTCCTAGAAAAGGAACAATCGCTTTCTGTCCTGACACCTTTTCCCAGGGAGGAATCTTCATCGGTCTGGAATTCTGGAATGAGAAACGGCAATTTCCCAGACCCTCACGTAGCACGCATGGTCGAACTTTGCGCCCAGGGTATAGGAGGCAACCTTGGGCTCTCAGGTGCCAATGATGGGGCCCGATTAACCCTAGAAATGGAACAATCGCTTTCTGTCCTGGCAGCCTCTTCCCTGCGAGGAGTCTTCATCCGTCTGGAATTCAGGGCTGAAAAACGGCACTTTCCCAGACAAGGAAGTGGTACGCGCCGTTGATGTTTGCGCCCACAGAAAAGGTGGCAGCCTTGAACTCTCAGGTGCCAATGATGGGGCACCATTGACCCTAGAAAAGGACAATTCGATTTCTGACCTGGCACCTTTTCCCTGGGAGGTGTCTTCGTCCGTCTGGAATTCTGGGCTGAAAAATGGCACTTCCCCGGACCCGCAAGTGGCACGCGCCGTCGACATTTGCGCCCAGGCAAAAGGTGGCAGCCTTGGGCTCTCAGGTGCCAATGATGGGGCCCCGTTAACACTACAAACATAACACTTGCTTTCTGTCCTGGCACCTTTTCCCAGGGAGGAATCTTCGTCCGTCTGGAAATCTTGCTTCAAAAATGGCACTGGCCCAAACCCGCACAATGTACACACCGTCGAGCTTTGCGCCCAAGGAAAAGGGGGCAGCCTTGGGCTCTCAGGTGCCAATGATGGGGCCCCAGTACCCCTACAAAAGGCACAATGGCTTTCTGTCCTGGCACCTTTTCCCAGGGAGGAATCTTCATCGGTTTGGAATTCTGGTCTGAGAATCGGCACTTTCCTGGACCCGCAAGTGGAACGCACCATCGAGCTTTGCGTCCAGGGAAAAGGTGGCAGTCTTGGGCTCTCAGGTGCCAATGATGGGGTCCCATTACCTTTACAAAAAACACAATGGCTTTCTGTCCTGGCACCTTTTCCCTGGGAGGAGTCTTCATTGGTCTGGAATTCTGGGCTGTAAAATGGAACTTTCTGGGACCAGCACGTGGCACGCACTGTCGTGCTTTGCGCCCAGGGAAAAGGAGGCAACCTCTGGCTCTCAGATGCCAATGACGGGCCCCCATTAACACTAGAAATGGAACAATCGCTTTCTGTCCTGGGAGCCTTTTCCCTGGGAGGAGTCGTCATCCGTCTGGAATCCTGGGCTGAACAAAGCACTTTCTCTGACCTGCACGTGGCAGGCACCATCTAGTTTGCGCCCAGGGAAAAGGTGGCAGCCTTGGGCTCTCAGGTGCCAATGATGGGGCCCAATTAGCATTACAAAATACACAATGGCTTTGTCTCCTGGTACCTTTTCCCTCTGAGGAATCTTCATAGGTCTGGAATTCTGGGCTGAAAAACGGCACTTCCCCGGCCCTGCAAGTGGAACGCTCCGTCGAGCTTTACGCCCAGGGAAAAGGTGGCAGCCTTGGGTTCTCAGATGTCAATTTTGGGGCCCCATTACCCTTACAAAAGTCACAATTGCTTTCTGCCCTGGCACCTTTTCCCTGGGAGAAATCTTCGTCGGCCTCGAATTCTGGGATGAGAAACAGCACTTTCCTGGACCCGCAAGTGGCACGCACCGTCGAGCTTTGCGCTCAGGGAAAAGGTTGCAGCCTTCGGCTCTCAGGTGTCAATGATGGGTCCCCATTACTCCTAGAAAAGGAGAAATCCATTCCTGTCCTGGCACCTTTTCCCAGGAAGGAATCTTCATCGGTCTGGAATTCTTGAATGAGAAACGGCAATTTCCCGGACCCTCACGTAGCACGCATGGTCGAGCTTTGCGCCCAGGGTATAGGAGGCAACCTTGGGCTCTCAGGTGCCAATGATGGGGCCCGATTAACCCTAGAAATGGAACAATCGCTTTCTGTCCTGGGAGCCTCTTCCCTGTGAGGAGTCTTCATCCGTCTGGAATTCAGGGCTGAAAAATGGCACTTTCCCAGACAAGAACGTGGTACGAGCTGTTGATGTTTGCGCCCACGGAAGAGGTGGCAGCCTTGAACTCTCAGGTGCCAATGATGGGGCACCATTGACCCTAGAAAAGGACAATTCGATTTCTGACCTGGCACCTTTTCCCTGGGAGGTGTCTTCGTCCATCTGGAATTCTGGGCTGAAAAATGGCACTTCCCCGGACCCGCAGGTGGCACCCGCCGTCGACATTTGCGCCCAGGCAAAAGGTGGCAGCCTTGGGCTCTCAGGTGCCAATGATGGGGCCCCGTTAACACTAGAAAAATAACACTTGCTTTCTGTCCTGGCACCTTTTCCCAGGGAGGAATCTTCGTCCGTCTGGAAATCTTGCTTCAAAAATGGCACTGGCCCAAACCCGCACAAGGTACACACCGTCGAGCTTTGCGCCCAGGGAAAAGGGGGCAGCCTTGGGCTCTCAGGTGCCAATGATGGGGCCCCATTACCTTTACAAAAATCACAATGGCTTTCTGTCCTGGCACCTTTTCCCTGGGAGGAGTCTTCATTGGTCTGGAATTCTGGGCTGTAAAATGGCACTTTCTGGGACCAGCACATGGCACGCACTGTCATGCTTAGCGCCCAGGGAAAAGGAGGCAACCTCTGGCTCTCAGATGCCAATGACGGGCCCCCATTAACACTAGAAATGGAACAATCGCTTTCTGTCCTGGGAGCCTTTTCCCTGGGAGGAGTCGTCATCCGTCTGGAATCCTGGGCTGAACAAAGCACTTTCTCTGACCTGCACGTGGCAGGCACCATCTAGTTTGCACCCAGGGAAAAGGTGGCAGCCTTGGGCTCTCAGGTGCCAACGATGGGTCCCCGTTAACACTAGATAAATAACACTTGCTTTCTGTCCTGGCACCTTTTCCCTGGAAGGAATTTTCATCCGTCTGGAATTCTGGGCTGAAAAACGGCACTTCCCCGGACCTGCAAGTGGCACGCGCCGTCGACATTTGCGCCCAGACAAAAGGTGGCAGCCTTGGGCTCTCAGGTGCCAATGATGGGGCCCCGTTAACACTAGAAAAATAACACTTGCTTTCTGTCCTGGCACCTTTTCCCTCGGAGGAATCTTCGTCCGTCTGGAAATCTGGGTTCAAAAATGGCACTGCCCCAAACCCGCACAAGGTACGCACCGTCGAGCTTTGCGCCCTGGGAAAAGGTGGCAGCCTTGGGCTCTCAGGTGCCAATGATGGGGCCCCGTTAACCCTACAAACATAACACTTGCTTTCCGTCCTGGCACCTTTTCCCAGGGAGGAATCTTCGTCCGTCTGGAAATCTGGGTTCAAAAATGGCACTGGCCCAAACCCGCACAATGTACACACCATTGAGCTTTGCGCCCAAGGAAAAGGGGGCAGCCTTGGGCTCTCAGGTGCCAATGATGGGGCCCCAGTACCCCTACAAAAGGCACAATGGCTTTCTGTCCTGGCACCTTTTCCCAGGGAGGAATCTTCATCGGTTTGGAATTCTGGTCTGAGAATCGGCATATTCCTGGACCCGCAAGTGGAACGCACCATCGAGCTTTGCGTCCAGGGTAACGGTGGCAGTCTTGGGCTCTCAGGTGCCAATGATGGGGCCCCATTACCCCTACAAAAATCACAATGGCTTTCTGTCCTGGCACCTTTTCCCTGGGAGGAGTCTTCACTGGCCTGGAATTCTGGGCTGCAAAATGGCACTTTCTGGGACCAGCACATGGTACGCACTGTCGTGCTTAGCGCCCAGGGAAAAGGAGGCAACCTCTGGCTCTCAGATGCCAATGACGGGCCCCCATTAACACTAGAAATGGAACAATCGCTTTCTGTCCTGGGAGCCTTTTCCCTGGGAGGAGTCATCATCCGTCTGGAATCCTGGGCTGAACAAAGCACTTTCTCTGACCTGCACGTGGCAGGCACCATCTAGTTTGCACCCAGGGAAAAGGTGGCAGCCTTGGGCTCTCAGGTGCCAACGATGGGTCCCCGTTAACACTAGATAAATAACAATCGCTTTCTGTCCTGGCACCTTTTCCCTGGAAGGAATTTTCATCCGTATGGAATTCTGGGCTGAAAAACGGCACTTCCCCGGACCTGCAAGTGGAACGCACCGTCGAGCTTTGTGCCCAGGCAAAAGGTGGCAGCCTTGGGCTCTCAGGTGCCAATGATGGGGCCCCATTACCCCTAGAAAAAGAACAATGGCTTTCCGTCCTGGCACCTTTTCCCTCGGAGGAATCTTCATTGGTCTGGAATTCTGGGCTGAAAACGGCTCTTTCCTGGACCCGCAAGTGGCACGCACCGTCGAGCTTTGCGCCCAGGGAAAAGGTGGCAGCCCTGGGCTCTCAGCTGCCAATTTTGGGGCCCCATTAACCCTAGAAAAGGCCCAATTGCTTTCTGTCCTGGCACCTTTTCCCTGGGAGAAATCTTCATCGGCCTCGAATTCTGGGATGAGAAACAGCACATTCCTGGACCCGCAAGTTGCACGCACCGTCGAGCTTTGCGCTCAGGGAAAAGGTTGCAGCCTTCGGCTCTCAGGTGTCAATGATGGAGCCCCATTACTCCTAGAAAAGGAACAATCGCTTTCTGTCCTGACACCTTTTCCCAGGGAGGAATCTTCATCGGTCTGGAATTCTGGAATGAGAAACGGCAATTTCCCAGACCCTCACGTAGCACGCATGGTCGAACTTTGCGCCCAGGGTATAGGAGGCAACCTTGGGCTCTCAGGTGCCAATGATGGGGCCCGATTAACCCTAGAAATGGAACAATCGCTTTCTGTCCTGGCAGCCTTTTCCCTGGGAGGAGTCTTCATCCGTCTGGAATTCAGGGCTGAAAAACGGCACTTTCCCAGACAAGAAAGTGGTACGCGCCGTTGATGTTTGCGCCCACAGAAAAGGTGGCAGCCTTGAACTCTCAGGTGCCAATGATGGGGCACCATTGACTTTAGAAAAGGACAATTCGATTTCTGACCCGGCACCTTTTCCCTGGGAGGTGTCTTCGTCCGTCTGGAATTCCCGTCTCAAAAATGGCACTTCCCCGGACCTGCAAGTGGCACGCGCCGTCGACATTTGCGCCCAGACAAAAGGTGGCAGCCTTGGGCTCTCAGGTGCCAATGATGGGGCCCCGTTAACACTAGAAAAATAACACTTGCTTTCTGTCCTGGCACCTTTTCCCAGGGAGGAATCTTCGTCCGTCTGGAAATCTGGGTTCAAAAATAGCACTGCCCCAAACCCGCACAAGGTACGCACCGTCGAGCTTTGCGCCCTGGGAAAAGGGGGCAGCCTTGGGCTCTCAGGTGCCAATGATGGGGCCCCGTTAACCCTACAAACATAACACTTGCTTTCCGTCCTGGCACCTTTTCCCAGGGAGGAATCTTCGTCCGTCTGGAAATCTGGGTTCAAAAATGGCACTGGCCCAAACCCGCACAATGTACACACCGTTGAGCTTTGCGCCCAAGGAAAAGGGGGCAGCCTTGGGCTCTCAGGTGCCAATGATGGGGCCCCAGTACCCCTACAAAAGGCACAATGGCTTTCTGTCCTGGCACCTTTTCCCAGGGAGGAATCTTCATCGGTTTGGAATTCTGGTCTGAGAATCGGCACTTTCCTGGACCCGCAAGTGGAACGCACCATCGAGCTTTGCGTCCAGGGAAAAGGTGGCAGTCTTGGGCTCTCAGGTGCCAATGATGGGGTCCCATTACCTTTACAAAAAACACAATGGCTTTCTGTCCTGGCACCTTTTCCCTGGGAGGAGTCTTCATTGGTCTGGAATTCTGGGCTGTAAAATGGAACTTTCTGGGACCAGCACGTGGCACGCACTGTCGTGCTTAGCGCCCAGGGAAAAGGAGGCAACCTCTGGCTCTCAGATGCCAATGACAGGCCCCCATTAACACTAGAAATGGAACAATCGCTTTCTGTCCTTGGAGCCTTTTCCCTGGGAGGAGTCGTCATCCGTCTGGAATCCTGGGCTGAACAAAGCACTTTCTCTGACCTGCACGTGGCAGGCACCATCTAGTTTTCACCCAGGGAAAAGGTGGCAGCCTTGGGCTCTCAGGTGCCAATGATGGGGCCCCGTTAACACTAGAAAAATAACACTTGCTTTCTGTCCTGGCACCTTTTCCCAGGGAGGAATCTTCGTCCGTCTGGAAATCTGGGTTCAAAAATGGCACTGGCCCAAACCCGCACAAGGTACACACCGTCGAGTTTTGCGCCCAGGGAAAAGGTGGCAGCCTTGGGCTCTCAGGTGCCAATGTTGGTGCCCCATTACCCCTACAAAAGGCACAATGGCTTTCTGTCCTGGCACCTTTTCCCAGGGAGGAATCTTCATCGGTTTGGAATTCTGGTCTGAGAATCGGCACTTTCCTGGACCCGCAAGTGGAACGCACCATCGAGCTTTGCGCCCAGGGTAAAGGTGGCAGTCTTGGGCTCTCAGGTGCCAATGATGGGGCCCCATTACCTTTACAAGAATCACAATGGCTTTCTGTCCTGGCACCTTTTCCCTGGGAGGAGTCTTCACTGGTCTTGAATTCTGGGCTGTAAAATGGCACTTTCTGGGACCAGCACGTGGCACGCACTGTCGTGCTTAGCGCCCAGGGAAAAGGAGGCAACCTCTGGCTCTCAGATGCCAATGACGGGCCCCCATTAACACTAGAAATGGAACAATCGCTTTCTGTCCTGGGAGCCTTTTCCCTGGGAGGAGTCGTCATCCGTCTGGAATCCTGGGCTGAACAAAGCACTTTCTCTGACCTGCACGTGGCAGGCACCATCTAGTTTGCGCCCACGGAAAAGGTGGCAGCCTTGGGCTCTCAGGTGCCAACGATGGGTCCCCGTTAACACTAGATAAATAACAATCGCTTTCTGTCCTGGCACCTTTTCCCTGGAAGGAATTTTCGTCCGTCTGGAATTCTGGGCTGAAAAACAACACTTCCCCGGACCTGCAAGTGGAACGCACCGTCGAGCTTTGTGCCCAGGCAAAAGGTGGCAGCCTTGGGCTCTCAGGTGCCAATGATGGGGCCCCATTACCCCTAGAAAAAGAACAATCGCTTTCCGTCCTGGCACCTTTTCCCTGGGAGGAATCTTCATTGGTCTGGAATTCTGGGCTGAAAACGGCTCTTTCCCTTACCCGCATGTGGCACGCACCGTCGAGCTTGCGCCCAGGGAAAAGGTGGCAGCCCTGGGCTCTCAGCTGCCAATTTTGGGGCCCCATTAACCCTAGAAAAGGCCCAATTGCTTTCTGTCCTGGCACCTTTTCCCTGGGAGAAATCTTCATCGGCCTGGAATTCTGGGATGAGAAACAGCACATTCCTGGACCCGCAAGTGGCACGCACCGTCGAGCTTTGCGCTCAGGGAAAAGGTGGCAGCCTTCGGCTCTCAGGTGTCAATGATGGAGCCCCATTACTCCTAGAAAAGGAACAATCGCTTTCTGTCCTGACACCTTTTCCCAGGGAGGAATCTTCATCGGTCTGGAATTCTGGAATGAGAAACGGCAATTTCCCAGACCCTCACGTAGCACGCATGGTCGAACTTTGCGCCCAGGGTATAGGAGGCAACCTTGGGCTCTCAGGTGCCAATGATGGGGCCCGATTAACCCTAGAAATGGAACAATCGCTTTCTGTCCTGGCAGCCTCTTCCCTGCGAGGAGTCTTCATCCGTCTGGAATTCAGGGCTGAAAAACGGCACTTTCCCAGACAAGGAAGTGGTACGCGCCGTTGATGTTTGCGCCCACAGAAAAGGTGGCAGCCTTGAACTCTCAGGTGCCAATGATGGGGCACCATTGACCCTAGAAAAGGACAATTCGATTTCTGACCTGGCACCTTTTCCCTGGGAGGTGTCTTCGTCCGTCTGGAATTCTGGGCTGAAAAATGGCACTTCCCCGGACCCGCAAGTGGCACGCGCCGTCGACATTTGCGCCCAGGCAAAAGGTGGCAGCCTTGGGCTCTCAGGTGCCAATGATGGGGCCCCGTTAACACTACAAACATAACACTTGCTTTCTGTCCTGGCACCTTTTCCCAGGGAGGAATCTTCGTCCGTCTGGAAATCTTGCTTCAAAAATGGCACTGGCCCAAACCCGCACAATGTACACACCGTCGAGCTTTGCGCCCAAGGAAAAGGGGGCAGCCTTGGGCTCTCAGGTGCCAATGATGGGGCCCCAGTACCCCTACAAAAGGCACAATGGCTTTCTGTCCTGGCACCTTTTCCCAGGGAGGAATCTTCATCGGTTTGGAATTCTGGTCTGAGAATCGGCACTTTCCTGGACCCGCAAGTGGAACGCACCATCGAGCTTTGCGTCCAGGGAAAAGGTGGCAGTCTTGGGCTCTCAGGTGCCAATGATGGGGTCCCATTACCTTTACAAAAAACACAATGGCTTTCTGTCCTGGCACCTTTTCCCTGGGAGGAGTCTTCATTGGTCTGGAATTCTGGGCTGTAAAATGGAACTTTCTGGGACCAGCACGTGGCACGCACTGTCGTGCTTTGCGCCCAGGGAAAAGGAGGCAACCTCTGGCTCTCAGATGCCAATGACGGGCCCCCATTAACACTAGAAATGGAACAATCGCTTTCTGTCCTGGGAGCCTTTTCCCTGGGAGGAGTCGTCATCCGTCTGGAATCCTGGGCTGAACAAAGCACTTTCTCTGACCTGCACGTGGCAGGCACCATCTAGTTTGCGCCCAGGGAAAAGGTGGCAGCCTTGGGCTCTCAGGTGCCAATGATGGGGCCCAATTAGCATTACAAAATACACAATGGCTTTGTCTCCTGGTACCTTTTCCCTCTGAGGAATCTTCATAGGTCTGGAATTCTGGGCTGAAAAACGGCACTTCCCCGGCCCTGCAAGTGGAACGCTCCGTCGAGCTTTACGCCCAGGGAAGAGGTGGCAGCCTTGGGTTCTCAGATGTCAATTTTGGGGCCCCATTACCCTTACAAAAGTCACAATTGCTTTCTGCCCTGGCACCTTTTCCCTGGGAGAAATCTTCGTCGGCCTCGAATTCTGGGATGAGAAACAGCACATTCCTGGACCCGCAAGTGGCACGCACCGTCGAGCTTTGCGCTCAGGGAAAAGGTTGCAGCCTTCGGCTCTCAGGTGTCAATGATGGGTCCCCATTACTCCTAGAAAAGGAGAAATCCATTCCTGTCCTGGCACCTTTTCCCAGGAAGGAATCTTCATCGGTCTGGAATTCTTGAATGAGAAACGGCAATTTCCCGGACCCTCACGTAGCACGCATGGTCGAGCTTTGCGCCCAGGGTATAGGAGGCAACCTTGGGCTCTCAGGTGCCAATGATGGGGCCCGATTAACCCTAGAAATGGAACAATCGCTTTCTGTCCTGGGAGCCTCTTCCCTGTGAGGAGTCTTCATCCGTCTGGAATTGAGGGCTGAAAAACGGCACTTTCCCAGACAAGAAAGTGGTACGCGCTGTTGATGTTTGCGCCCACGGAAGAGGTGGCAGCCTTGAACTCTCAGGTGCCAATGATGGGGCACCATTGACCCTAGAAAAGGACAATTCGATTTCTGACCTGGCACCTTTTCCCTGGGAGGTGTCTTCGTCCATCTGGAATTCTGGGCTGAAAAATGGCACTTCCCCGGACCCGCAAGTGGCACGCGCCGTCGACATTTGCGCCCAGGCAAAAGGTGGCAGCCTTGGGCTCTCAGGTGCCAATGATGGGGCCCCGTTAACACTAGAAAAATAACACTTGCTTTCTGTCCTGGCACCTTTTCCCAGGGAGGAATCTTCGTCCGTCTGGAAATCTGGGTTCAAAAATGGCACTGGCCCAAACCCGCACAAGGTACACACCGTCGAGCTTTGCGCCCAGGGAAAAGGGGGCAGCCTTGGGCTCTCAGGTGCCAATGATGGGGCCCCATTACCCTTACAAAAGGCACAATGGCTTTCTGTCCTGGCACCTTTTCCCTGGGAGGAGTCTTCACTGGTCTTGAATTCTGAGCTGTAAAATGGCACTTTCTGGGACCAGCACGTGGCACGCACTGTCGTGCTTAGCGCCCAGGGAAAAGGAGGCAACCTCTGGCTCTCAGATGCCAATGACGGGCCCCCATTAACACTAGAAATGGAACAATCGCTTTCTGTCCTTGGAGCCTTTTCCCTGGGAGGAGTCGTCATCCTTCTGGAATCCTGGGCTGAAAAAAGGTCTTTCTCTGACCTGCACGTGGCAGGCACCATCTAGCTTTGCGCCCAGGGAAAAGGTGGCAGCCTTGGGCTCTCAGGTGCCAACAATGGGTCCCCGTTAACACTAGATAAATAACAATCGCTTTCTGTCCTGGCACCTTTTCCCTGGGAGGAATTTTCGTCCGTCTGGAATTCTGGGCTGAAAACGGCTCTTTCCCTTACCCGCATGTGGCACGCACCGTCGAGCTTGCGCCCAGGGAAAAGGTGGCAGCCCTGGGCTCTCAGCTGCCAATTTTGGGGCCCCATTAACCCTAGAAAAGGCCCAATTGCTTTCTGTCCTGGCACCTTTTCCCTGGGAGAAATCTTCATCGGCCTGGAATTCTGGGATGAGAAACAGCACATTCCTGGACCCGCAAGTGGCACGCACCGTCGAGCTTTGCGCTCAGGGAAAAGGTGGCAGCCTTCGGCTCTCAGGTGTCAATGATGGAGCCCCATTACTCCTAGAAAAGGAACAATCGCTTTCTGTCCTGACACCTTTTCCCAGGGAGGAATCTTCATCGGTCTGGAATTCTGGAATGAGAAACGGCAATTTCCCAGACCCTCACGTAGCACGCATGGTCGAACTTTGCGCCCAGGGTATAGGAGGCAACCTTGGGCTCTCAGGTGCCAATGATGGGGCCCGATTAACCCTAGAAATGGAACAATCGCTTTCTGTCCTGGCAGCCTCTTCCCTGCGAGGAGTCTTCATCCGTCTGGAATTCAGGGCTGAAAAACGGCACTTTCCCAGACAAGGAAGTGGTACGCGCCGTTGATGTTTGCGCCCACAGAAAAGGTGGCAGCCTTGAACTCTGAGGTGCCAATGATGGGGCACCATTGACCCTAGAAAAGGACAATTCGATTTCTGACCTGGCACCTTTTCCCTGGGAGGTGTCTTCGTCCGTCTGGAATTCTGGGCTGAAAAATGGCACTTCCCCGGACCCGCAAGTGGCACGCGCCGTCGACATTTGCGCCCAGGCAAAAGGTGGCAGCCTTGGGCTCTCAGGTGCCAATGATGGGGCCCCGTTAACACTACAAACATAACACTTGCTTTCTGTCCTGGCACCTTTTCCCAGGGAGGAATCTTCGTCCGTCTGGAAATCTTGCTTCAAAAATGGCACTGGCCCAAACCCGCACAATGTACACACCGTCGAGCTTTGCGCCCAAGGAAAAGGGGGCAGCCTTGGGCTCTCAGGTGCCAATGATGGGGCCCCAGTACCCCTACAAAAGGCACAATGGCTTTCTGTCCTGGCACCTTTTCCCAGGGAGGAATCTTCATCGGTTTGGAATTCTGGTCTGAGAATCGGCACTTTCCTGGACCCGCAAGTGGAACGCACCATCGAGCTTTGCGTCCAGGGAAAAGGTGGCAGTCTTGGGCTCTCAGGTGCCAATGATGGGGTCCCATTACCTTTACAAAAAACACAATGGCTTTCTGTCCTGGCACCTTTTCCCTGGGAGGAGTCTTCATTGGTCTGGAATTCTGGGCTGTAAAATGGAACTTTCTGGGACCAGCACGTGGCACGCACTGTCGTGCTTTGCGCCCAGGGAAAAGGAGGCAACCTCTGGCTCTCAGATGCCAATGACGGGCCCCCATTAACACTAGAAATGGAACAATCGCTTTCTGTCCTGGGAGCCTTTTCCCTGGGAGGAGTCGTCATCCGTCTGGAATCCTGGGCTGAACAAAGCACTTTCTCTGACCTGCACGTGGCAGGCACCATCTAGTTTGCGCCCAGGGAAAAGGTGGCAGCCTTGGGCTCTCAGGTGCCAATGATGGGGCCCAATTAGCATTACAAAATACACAATGGCTTTGTCTCCTGGTACCTTTTCCCTCTGAGGAATCTTCATAGGTCTGGAATTCTGGGCTGAAAAACGGCACTTCCCCGGCCCTGCAAGTGGAACGCTCCGTCGAGCTTTACGCCCAGGGAAGAGGTGGCAGCCTTGGGTTCTCAGATGTCAATTTTGGGGCCCCATTACCCTTACAAAAGTCACAATTGCTTTCTGCCCTGGCACCTTTTCCCTGGGAGAAATCTTCGTCGGCCTCGAATTCTGGGATGAGAAACAGCACATTCCTGGACCCGCAAGTGGCACGCACCGTCGAGCTTTGCGCTCAGGGAAAAGGTTGCAGCCTTCGGCTCTCAGGTGTCAATGATGGGTCCCCATTACTCCTAGAAAAGGAGAAATCCATTCCTGTCCTGGCACCTTTTCCCAGGAAGGAATCTTCATCGGTCTGGAATTCTTGAATGAGAAACGGCAATTTCCCGGACCCTCACGTAGCACGCATGGTCGAGCTTTGCGCCCAGGGTATAGGAGGCAACCTTGGGCTCTCAGGTGCCAATGATGGGGCCCGATTAACCCTAGAAATGGAACAATCGCTTTCTGTCCTGGGAGCCTCTTCCCTGTGAGGAGTCTTCATCCGTCTGGAATTGAGGGCTGAAAAATGGCACTTTCCCAGACAAGAAAGTGGTACGAGCTGTTGATGTTTGCGCCCACGGAAGAGGTGGCAGCCTTGAACTCTCAGGTGCCAATGATGGGGCACCATTGACCCTAGAAAAGGACAATTCGATTTCTGACCTGGCACCTTTTCCCTGGGAGGTGTCTTCGTCCATCTGGAATTCTGGGCTGAAAAATGGCACTTCCCCGGACCCGCAAGTGGCACGCGCCGTCGACATTTGCGCCCAGGCAAAAGGTGGCAGCCTTGGGCTCTCAGGTGCCAATGATGGGGCCCCGTTAACACTAGAAAAATAACACTTGCTTTCTGTCCTGGCACCTTTTCCCAGGGAGGAATCTTCGTCCGTCTGGAAATATGGGTTCAAAAATGGCACTGGCCCAAACCCGCACAAGGTACACACCGTCGAGCTTTGCGCCCAGGGAAAAGGGGGCAGCCTTGGGCTCTCAGGTGCCAATGATGGGGCCCCATTACCCTTACAAAAGGCACAATGGCTTTCTGTCCTGGCACCTTTTCCCTGGGAGGAGTCTTCACTGGTCTTGAATTCTGAGCTGTAAAATGGCACTTTCTGGGACCAGCACGTGGCACGCACTGTCGTGCTTAGCGCCCAGGGAAAAGGAGGCAACCTCTGGCTCTCAGATGCCAATGACGGGCCCCCATTAACACTAGAAATGGAACAATCGCTTTCTGTCCTTGGAGCCTTTTCCCTGGGAGGAGTCGTCATCCTTCTGGAATCCTGGGCTGAAAAAAGGTCTTTCTCTGACCTGCACGTGGCAGGCACCATCTAGCTTTGCGCCCAGGGAAAAGGTGGCAGCCTTGGGCTCTCAGGTGCCAACAATGGGTTCCCGTTAACACTAGATAAATAACAATCGCTTTCTGTCCTGGCACCTTTTCCCTGGGAGGAATTTTCGTCCGTCTGGAATTCTGGGCTGAAAAACGGCACTTCCCCGGACCTGCAAGTGGAACGCACCGTCGAGCTTTGTGCCCAGGCAAAAGGTGGCAGCCTTGGGCTCTCAGGTGCCAATGATGGGGCCCCATTACCCCTAGAAAAAGAACAATGGCTTTCTGTCCTGGCACCTTTTCCCTGGGAGGAATCTTCATTGGTCTGGAATTCTGGGCTGAAAACGGCTCTTTCCCTTACCCGCATGTGGCACGCACCGTCAAGCTTTGCGCCCAGGGAAAAGGTGGCAGCCCTGGGCTCTCAGCTGCCAATTTTGGGGCCCCATTAACCCTAGAAAAGGCACAATCGCTTTCTGTCCTGGCACCTTTTCCCAGGGAGAAATCTTCGCTGGCCTGGAATTCTGGGATGAGAAACGGCACATTCCCGGTCTTGCAAGTGGCACGCGCTGTCGACATTTGCGCCCAGGGCAAAGGTGGCAGCCTTGGGCTCTCAGGTGCCAAAGGTGGGGCCCCATTACCCCTAGAAAAGGCACAATGGCTTTCTGTCCTGACACCTTTTCCCAGAGAGGAATCGACTTCTGTCTGGAATTCTGGGCTGAAAAACGGCCCTTTCCCGGACCCGCACAGGGTATGCACCGTCGAGCTTTGCACCCAGGGAAAAGGAGGCAGCCTTGGGCTCTCAGGTGCCAACGATGGGGCCCAATTAGCATTACAAAATACACAATGGCTTTGTCTCCTGGTACCTTTTCCCTCTGAGGAATCTTCATAGGTCTGGAATTGTGGGCTGAAAAATGGCACTTTCCAGGACCCGCACGTGGAACGCTCCGTCGAGCTTTGCGCCCAGGGAAAAGGTGGCAGCCTTGGGCTCTCAGGTGTCAATTTTGGGGCCCCATTACCCCTACAAAAGTCACAATTGCTTTCTGCCCTGGCACCTTTTCCCTGGGAGAAATCTTCATCGGCCTCGAATTCTGGGATGAGAAACAGCACATTCCTGGACCCGCAAGTGGCACGCACCGTCGAGCTTTGCGCTCAGGGAAAAGGTTGCAGCCTTCGGCTCTCAGGTGTCAATGATGGGTCCCCATTACTCCTAGAAAAGGAGAAATCGATTCCTGTCCTGGCACCTTTTCCCAGGGAGGAATCTTCATCGGTCTGAAATTCTGGAATGAGAAACGGCAATTTCCCAGACCCTCACGTAGCACGCATGGTCGAACTTTGCGCCCAGGGTATAGGAGGCAACCTTGGGCTCTCAGGTGCCAATGATGGGGCCCGATTAACCCTAGAAATGGAACAATCGCTTTCTTTCCTGGGAGCCTCTTCCCTGTGAGGAGTCTTCATCTGTCTGGAATTGAGGGCTGAAAAATGGCACTTTCCCAGACAAGAAAGTGGTACGCGCCGTTGATGTTTGCGCCCACGGAAGAGGTGGCAGCCTTGAACTCTCAGGTGCCAATGATGTGGCACCATTGACCCTAGAAAAGGACAATTCGATTTCTGACCTGGCACCTTTTCCCTGGGAGGTGTCTTCGTCCGTCTGGAATTCTGGGCTGAAAAATGGCACTTCCCCGGACCCGCAAGTGGCACGCGCCGTCGACATTTGCGCCCAGGGAAAAGGTGGCAGCCTTGGGCTCTCAGGTGCCAATGATGGGACCCCGTTAACACTAGAAAAATAACACTTGCTTTCTGTCCTGGCACCTTTTCCCAGGGAGGAATCTTCGTCCGTCTGGAAATCTTGCTTCAAAAATGGCACTGGCCCAAACCCGCACAAGGTACACACCGTCGAGCTTTGCGCCCAGGGAAAAGGGGGCAGCCTTGGGCTCTCAGGTGCCAATGATGGTGCCCCATTACCCTTACAAAAGGCACAATGGCTTTCTGTCCTGGCACCTTTTCCCAGGGAGGAATCTTCATCGGTTTGGAATTCTGGTCTGAGAATCGGCACTTTCCTGGACCCGCAAGTGGAACGCACCATCGAGCTTTGCGTCCAGGGAAAAGGCGGCAGTCTTGGGCTCTCAGGTGCAAATGATGGGGTCCCATTACCT
This sequence comes from Pithys albifrons albifrons, assembly GCF_047495875.1. Classification (NCBI taxonomy): domain Eukaryota; kingdom Metazoa; phylum Chordata; class Aves; order Passeriformes; family Thamnophilidae; genus Pithys; species Pithys albifrons. The sequence goes on from NC_092484.1 coordinate 7,029,428, forward strand.
TTACAAAAAACACAATGGCTTTCTGTCCTGGCACCTTTTCCCTGGGAGGAGTCTTCATTGGTCTGGAATTCTGGGCTGTAAAATGGAACTTTCTGGGACTAGCATGTGGCACACACTGTCGTGCTTTGCGCCCAGGGAAAAGGAGGCAACCTCTGGCTCTCAGATGCCAATGACGGGCCCCCATTAACACTAGAAATGGAACAATCGCTTTCTGTCCTGGGAGCCCTTTCCCTGGGAGGAGTCGTCAGCCGTCTGGAATCCTGGGCTGAACAAAGCACTTTCTCTGACCTGCACGTGGCAGGCACCATCTAGCTTTGCGCCCAGGGAAGAGGTGGCAGCCTTGGGCTCTCAGGTGCCAATGATGGGGCCCCATTAACACTAGAAAAATAACACTTGCTTTCTGTCCTGGCACCTTTTCCCAGGGAGGAATCTTCGTCCATCTGGAAATCTGGGTTCAAAAATGGCACTGCCCCAAACCCGCACAAGGTACACAACGTCGAGCTTTGCGCCCAGGGAAAAGGGGGCAGCCTTGGGCTCTCAGGTGCCAATGATGGGGCCCCATTACCCCTACAAAAGGCACAATGGCTTTCTGTCCTGGCACCTTTTCCCAGGGAGGAATCTTCATCGGTTTGGAATTCTGGTCTGAGAATCGGCACTTTCCTGGACCCGCAAGTGGAACGCACCATCAAGCTTTGCGCCCAGGGTAAAGGTGGCAGTCTTGGGCTCTCAGGTGCCAATCATGGGGCCCCATTACCCCTACGAAAATCACAATGGCTTTCTGTCCTGGCACCTTTTCCCTGAGAGGAGTCTTCATTGGTCTGGAATTCTGGGCTGTAAAATGGCACTTTCTGGGACCAGCACGTGGCACGCACTGTCGTGCTTTGCGCCCAGGGAAAAGGAGGCAACCTCTGGCTCTCAGATGCCAATGACGGGCCCCCATTAACACTAGAAATGGAACAATCGCTTTCTGTCCGTGGACCCTTTTCCCTGGGAGGAGACGTCAGCCGTCTGGAATCCTGGGCTGAACAAAGGTCTTTCTCTGACCTGCACGTGGCAGGCACCATCTAGCTTTGCGCCCAGGGAAAAGGTGGCAGCCTTGGGCTCTCAGGTGCCAATGATGGGTCCCCGGTAACACTAGATAAATAACAATGGCTTTCTGTCCTAGCACCTTTTCCCTGGGAGGAATTTTCGTCCGTCTGGAATTCTGGGCTGAAACACAGCACTTCCCCGGACCTGCAAGTGGAACGCACCGTCGAGCTTTGTGCCCAGGCAAAAGGTGACAGCCTTGGGCTCTCGGGTGCCAATGATGGGGCCCCATTACCCCTAGAAAAAGAACAATCGCTTTCTGTCCTGGCACCTTTTCCCTGGGAGGAATCTTCATTGGTCTGGAATTCTGGGCTGAAAACGGCTCTTTCCTGGACCCGCATGTGGCACGCACCGTCGAGCTTTGCGCCCAGGGAAAAGGTGGCAGCCCTGGGCTCTCAGCTGCCAATTTTTGGGCCCCATTAACCCTAGAAAAGGCACAATCGCGTTCTGTCCTGGCACCTTTTCCCAGGGAGAAATCTTCGCTGGCCTGGAATTCTGGGATGAGAAACGGCACATTCCCGGACTTGCAAGTGGCACGCGCTGTCGACATTTGCGCCCAGGGAAAAGGTGGCAGCCTTGGGCTCTCAGGTCCAAAGATGGGGCTCCATTACCCCTAGAAAAGGCACAATGGCTTTCTGTCCTGACACCTTTTCCCAGAGAGGAATCGACTTCCGTCTGGAATTCTGGGCTGAAAAACGGCCCTTTCCCGGACCCGCACAGGGTATGCACCGCCGAGCTTTGCACCCAGGGTATAGGAGGCAACCTTGAGCTCTCACGTGCCAATGATGGGGCCCGATTAACCCTAGAAATGGAACAATCGCTTTCTGTCCTGGGAGCCTCTTCCCTGTGAGGAGTCTTCATCCGTCTGGAATTCAGGGCTGAAAAACGGCACTTTCCCGGACAAGAAAGTGGTACGCGCCGTTGATGTTTGCGCCCACAGAAAAGGTGGCAGCCTTGAACTCTCAGGTGCCAATGATGGGGCACCATTGACCCTAGAAAAGGACAATTCGATTTCTGACCTGGCACCTTTTCCCTGGGAGGTGTCTTCGTCCGTCTGGAATTCTGATCTGAAAAATGGCACTTCCCCGGACCCGCAAGTGGCACGCGCCGTCGACATTTGCGCCCAGACAAAAGGTGGCAGCCTTGAACTCTCAGGTGCCAATGATGGGGCACCATTGACCCTAGAAAAGGACAATTCGATTTCCGACCTGGTACCTTTTCCCTGGGAGGTGTCTTCGTCCGTCTGGAATTCTGGGCTGAAAAATGGCACTTCCACGGACCCGCAAGTGGCACGCGCCGTCGACATTTGCGCCCAGACAAAAGGTGGCAGCCTTGGGCTCTCAGGTGCCAATGATGGGGCCCCGTTAACACTACAAACATAACACTTGCTTTCCGTCCTGGCACCTTTTCCCAGGGAGGAATCTTCGTCCGTCTGGAAATCTTGCTTCAAAAATGGCACTGGCCCAAACCCGCACAAGGTACACGCCGTCGAGCTTTGCGCCCAGGGAAAAGGGGGCAGCCTTGGGCTCTCAGGTGCCAATGATGGGGCCCCAGTACCCCTACAAAAGGCACAATGGCTTTCTGTCCTGGCACCTTTTCCCAGGGAGGAATCTTCATCGGTTTGGAATTCTGGTCTGAGAATCGGCACTTTCCTGGACCCGCAAGTGGAATGCACCATCGAGCTTTGCGTCCAGGGAAAAGGTGGCAGTCTTGGGCTCTCAGGTGCCAATGATGGGGCCCCATTACCTTTACAAAAAGCACAATGGCTTTCTGTCCTGGCACCTTTTCCCTGGGAGGAGTCTTCATTGGTCTGGAATTCTGGGCTGTAAAATGGCACTTTCTGGGACCAGCACATGGCACGCACTGTCGTGCTTTGCGCCCAGGGAAAAGGAGGCAACCTCTGGCTCTCAGATCCAAATGACGGGCCCCCATTAACACTAGAAATGGAACAATCGCTTTCTGTCCTGGGAGCCCTTTCCCTGGGAGGAGTCGTCAGCCGTCTGGAATCCTGGGCTGAACAAAGCACTTTCTCTGACCTGCACGTGGCAGGCACCATCTAGCTTTGCGCCCTGGGAAAAGGTGGCAGCCTTGGGATCTCAGGTGCCAATGATGGAGCCCCATTAACACTAGAAAAATAACACTTGCTTTCTGTCCTGGCACCTTTTCCCAGGGAGCAATCTTCGTCCGTCTGGAAATCTGGCTTCAAAAATGGCACTGCCCCAAACCCGCACAAGGTACACACCGTCGAGCTTTGCGCCCAGGGAAAAGGGGGCAGCCTTGGGCTCTCAGGTGCCAATGATGGGGCCCCGTTAACACTAGATAAATAACAATCGCTTTCTGTCCTGGCACCTTTTCCCTGGAAGGAATCTTCGTCCGTCTGGAAATCTGGGTTCAAAAATGGCACTGGCCCAAACCCGCACAAGGTACGCACCGTCGAGCTTTGCGCCCAGGAAAAATGGGGCAGCCTTGGGCTCTCAGGTGCCAATGATGGTGCCCCATTACCCCTACAAAAGGCACAATGGCTTTCTGTCCTGGCACCTTTTCCCAGGGAGGTATCTTCATCGGTTTGGAATTCTGGTCTGAGAATCGGCACTTTCCTGGACCCGCAAGTGGAATGCACCATCGAGCTTTGCGTCCAGGGAAAAGGTGGCAGTCTTGGGCTCTCAGGTGCCAATGATGGGGCCCCATTACCTTTACAAAAAGCACAATGGCTTTCTGTCCTGGCACCTTTTCCCTGGGAGGAGTCTTCATTGGTCTGGAATTCTGGGCTGTAAAATGGCACTTTCTGGGACCAGCACGTGGCACGCACTGTCGTGCTTAGCACCCAGGGAAAAGGAGGCAACCTCTGGCTCTCAGATGCCAATGACGGGCCCCCATTAACACTAGAAATGGAACAATCGTTTTCTGTCCTGGGAGCCTTTTCCCTGGGAGGAGTCGTCATCCGTCTGGAATCCTGGGCTGAACAAAGCACTTTCTCTGACCTGCACGTGGCAGGCACCATCTAGTTTGCGCCCAGGGAAAAGGTGGCAACCTTGGGCTCTCAGGAGCCAACGATGGGTCCCCGGTAACACTAGATAAATAACAATCGCTTTCTGTCCTGGCACCTTTTCCCTGGAAGGAATTTTCGTCCATCTGGAATTCTGGGCTGAAACCCAGCACTTCCCCGGACCTGCAAGTGGAACGCACCGTCGAGCTTTGTGCCCAGGCAAAAGGTGGCAGCCTTGGGCTCTCAGGTGCCAATGATGGGGCCCCATTACCCCTAGAAAAAGAACAATCGCTTTCCGTCCTGGCACCTTTTCCCTGGGAGGAATCTTCATTGGTCTGGAATTCTGGGCTGAAAACGGCTCTTTCCCTTACCCGCATGTGGCACGCACCATCGAGCTTTGCGCCCAGGGAAAAGGTGGCAGCCCTGGGCTCTCAGCTGCCAATTTTGGGGCCCCATTAACCCTAGAAAAGGCACAATTGCTTTCTGTCCTGGCACCTTTCCCTGAAAGAAATCTTCGCTCGCCTGGAATTCTGGCATGAGAAACGGCACATTCCCAGACTTGCAAGTGGCACGCGCCGTCGACATTTGCGCCCAGGGAAAAGGGGGCAGCCTTGGGCTCTCAGGTGCCAATGATCGTGCCCCATTACCCTTACAAAAGGCACAATGGCTTTCTTTCCTGGTACCTTCTCCCAGGGAGGATTCTTCATCGGTTTGCAATTCTGGTCTGAGAATCGGCACTTTCCTGGACCCGCAAGTGGAACGCACCATCGAGCTTTGCACCCAGGGAAAAGGTGGCAGTCTTGGGCTCTCAGGTGCCAATGATGGGACCCCATTACCCTTACAAAAAGCACAATGGCTTTCTGTCCTGGCACCTTTTCCCTGAGAGGAGTCTTCATTGGTCTGGAATTCTGGGCTGTAAAATGGCACTTTCTGGGACCAGCACGTGGCACGCACTGTCGTGCTTTGCGCCCAGGGAAAAGGAGGCAACCTCTGGCTCTCAGATCCAAATGACGGGCCCCCATTAACACTAGAAATGGAACAATCGCTTTCTGTCCTGGGAGCCCTTTCCCTGGGAGGAGTCGTCATCCTTCTGGAATCCTGGGCTGAACAAAGCACTTTCTCTGACCTGCACGTGGCAGGCACCATCTAGCTTTGCGCCCAGGGAAGAGGTGACAGCCTTGGGGTCTCAGCTGCCAATGATGGGTCCTCGTTAACACTAGATAAATAACACTCTCTTTCTGTCCTGGCACCTTTTCCCAGGGAGGAATTTTCGTCCGTCTGGAATTCTGGACTGAAAAACGGCACTTCCCCGGACCTGCAAGTGGAATGCACCGTCGAGCATTGTGCCCAGGCAAAATGTGGCAGCCTTGGGCTCTCAGGTGCCAATGATAGGTCCCCGTTAACACTAGATAAATAACAATGGCTTTTTGTCCTGGCACATTTTCCCTGGGAGGAATCTTCATTGGTCTGGAATTCTGGGCTGAAAACGGCTCTTTCCCTTACCCGCGTGTGGCACCCACCGTCAAGCTTTGCGCCCAGGGAAAAGGTGGCAGCCCTGGGCTCTCAGCTGCCAATTTTGGGGCCCCATTAACCCTAGAAAAGGCACAATCGCTTTCTGTCCTGGCACCTTTTCCCAGGGAGAAATCTTCGCTGGCCTGGAATTCTGGGATGAGAAACGGCACATTCCCGGACTTGCAAGTGGCACGCGCCGTCGACATTTGCGCCCAGGGAAAAGGTGGCAGCCTTGGGCTCTCAGGTGCCAAAGATGGGGTCACATTACCCCTAGAAAAGGGACAATGGCTTTCTGTCCTGACACCTTTTCCCAGAGAGGAATCGACTTCTGTCTTGAATTCTGGGCTGAAAAACGGCCTTTCCTGGACCCGCACAGGGTATGCACCGTAGAGCTTTGCACCCAGGGAAAAGGTGGCAGCCTTGGGCTCTCAGATGCCAATGATGGGGCCCAATTAGCATTACAAAATACACAATGACTTTGTCTCCTGGTACGTTTTTCCTCTGAGGAATCTTCATAGGTCTGGAATTCTGGGCTGAAAAATGGCACTTTCCTGGACCCGCACGTGGAACGCTCCGTCGAGCTTTGCGCCCACGGAAAAGGTGGCAGCCTTGGGCTCTCAGGTGTCAATTTTGGGGCCCCATTAACCCTAGAAAAGGCACAATTGCTTTCTGCCCTGGCACCTTTTCCCTGGGAGAAATCTTCATCGGCCTCGAATTCTGGGATGAGAAACAGCACATTCCTGGACCCGCAAGTGGCACGCACCGTCGAGCTTTGCGCTCAGGGAAAAGGTTGCCGCCTACGGCTCTCAGGTGTCAATGATGGAGCCCCATTAACCCTAGAAAAGGAACAATCGCTTTCTGTCCTGACACCTTTTCCCAGGGAGGAATCTTCATCGGTCTGGAATTCTGGAATGAGAAACGGCAATTTCCCAGACCCTCACGTAGCACGCATGGTCGAACTTTGCGCCCAGGGTATAGGAGGCAACCTTGGGCTCTCAGGTGCCAATGATGGGGCCCGATTAACCCTAGAAATGGAACAATCGCTTTCTGTCCTGGCAGCCTCTTCCCTGCGAGGAGTCTTCATCCATCTGGAATTCAGGGCTGAAAAACGGCACTTTCCCAGACAAGAAAGTGGTACGCGCAGTTGATGTTTGTGCCCACAGAAAAGGTGGCAGCCTTGAACACTCAGGTGCCAATGATGGGGCACCATTGACCCTAGAAAAGGACAATTCAATTTCTGACCTGGCACCTTTTCCCTGGGAGGTGTCTTCGTCCGTCTGGAATTCCGGTCTGAAAAATGGCACTTCCCCGGACCCGCAAGTGGCACGCCCCGTCGACATTTGCGCCCAGACAAAAGGTGGCAGCCTTGGGCTCTCAGGTGCCAATGATGGGGCCCCGTTAACACTACAAACATAACACATGCTTTCTGTCCTGGCACCTTTTCCCAGGGAGGAATCTTCCTCCGTCTGGAAATATGGGTTAAAAAATGGCACTGCCCCAAACCTGCACAAGGTACAAACCGTCGAGCTTTGCGCCCAGGGAAAAGGGGCAGCCTTGGGCTCTCAGGTGCCAATGATGGGGCCCCATTACCTTTACAAAAAGCACAATGGCTTTCTGTCCTGGCACCTTTTCCCTGGGAGGAGTCTTCATTGGTCTGGAATTCTGGACTGAAAAATGGCACTTTCTGGGACCAGCACGTGGCACGCACTGTCGTGCTTTGCGCCCAGGCAAAAGGAGGCAACCTCTGGCTCTCAGATGCCAATGACGGGCCCCCATTAACACTAGAAATGGAACAATCGCTTTCTGTCCTGGGAGCCTTTTCCCTGGGAGGAGTCGTCATCCGTCTGGAATCCTGGGCTGAACAAAGCACTTTCTACGATCTGCACGTGGCAGGCACCATCTAGCTTTGCGCCCAGGGAAAAGGTGGCAGCCTTGGGCTCTCAGGTGCCAATGATGGGGCCCCGTTAACACTAGAAAAATAACACTTACTTTCTGTCCTGGCACCTTTTCCCAGGGAGAAATCTTCGTCCGTCTGGAAATCTGGGTTTAAAAATGGCACTGCCCCAAACCCGCACAAGTTACACACCGTCGAGCTTTGCGCCGAGGGAAATGGGGGCAGCCTTGGGCTCTTAGGTGCCAATGATGGGGCCCCATTACCCCTACAAAAGGCACAATGGCTTTCTGTCCTGGCACCTTTTCCCAGGGAGGAATCTTCATCGGTTTGGAATTCTGGTCTGAGAATCGGCACTTTCCTGGACCCGCAAGTGGAACGCTCCATCGAGCTTTGCGTCCAGGGAAAAGGTGGCAGTCTTGGGCTCTCAGGTGCCAATGACGGGGCCCCATTACCTTTACAAAAATCACAATGGCTTTCTGTCCTGGCACCTTTTCCCTGGGAGGAGTCTTCATTGGTCTGGAATTCTGGACTGCAAAACGGCACTTTCTGGGACCAGCACGTGGCACGCACTGTCATGCTTTGCGCCCAGGGAAAAGGAGGCAACCTCTGGCTCTCAGATGCCAATGACGGGCCCCCATTAACACTAGAAATGGAACAATCGCTTTCTGTCCTGGGAGCCTTTTCCCTGGGAGGAGACGTCATCCGTCTGGAATCCTGGGCTGAACAAAGGTCTTTCTCTGACCTGCACGTGGCAGGAACCATCTAGCCTTGCGCCCAGGGAAAAGGTGGCAGCCTTGGGCTCTCAGGTGCCAATGATGGGGGCCCGTTAACACTAGAAAAATAACACTCTCTTTCTGTCCTGGCACCTTTTCCCAGGGAGAAATCTTCGTCCGTCTGGAAATCTGGGTTTAAAAATGGCACTGGCCCAAACCCGCACAAGTTACACACCGTCGAGCTTTGCGCCCAGGGAAATGGGGGCAGCCTTGGGCTCTTAGGTGCCAATGATAGGGCCCCATTACCCCTACAAAAGGCACAATGGCTTTCTGTCCTGGCACCTTTTCCCAGGGAGGAATCTTCATCGGTTTGGAATTCTGGTCTGAGAATCGGCACTTTCCTGGACCCGCAAGTGGAACGCTCCATCGAGCTTTGCGTCCAGGGAAAAGGTGGCAGCCTTGGGCTCTCAGGTGCCAATGATGGGGCCCCATTACCTTTACAAAAAGCACAATGGCTTTCTGTCCTGGCACCTTTTCCCTGAGAGGAGTCTTCATTGGTCTGGAATTCTGGGCTGTAAAATGGCACTTTCTGGGACCAGCACGTGGCACGCACTGTCGTGCTTTGCGCCCAGGGAAAAGGAGGCAACCTCTGGCTCTCAGATGCCAATGACGGGCCCCCATTAACACTAGAAATGGAACAATCGCTTTCTGTCCGTGGACCCTTTTCCCTGGGAGGAGACGTCATTCGTCTGGAATCCTGGGCTGAACAAAGGTCTTTCTCTGACCTGCACGTGGCAGGCACCATCTAGCTTTGTGCCCAGGGAAAAGGTGGCAGCCTTGGGCTCTCAGGTGCCAATGATGGGTCCCTGTTAACACTAGATAAATAACAATGGCTTTCTGTCCTAGCACCTTTTCCCTGGGAGGAATCCTCATTGGTCTGGAATTCTGGGCTGAAAACGGCTCTTTCCCTTACCCGCATGTGGCACCCACCGTCAAGCTTTGCGCCCAGGGAAAAGGTGGCAGCCCTGGGCTCTCAGCTGCCAATTTTGGGGCCCCATTAACCCTAGAAAAAGCACAATCGCTTTCTGTCCTGGCACCTTTTCCCAGGGAGAAATCTTCGCTGGCCTGGAATTCTGGGATGAGAAACGGCACATTCCCGGACTTGCAAGTGGCACGCGCCGTCGACATTTGCGCCCAGGGAAAAGGTGGCAGCCTTGGGCTCTCAGGTGCCAAAGATGGGGCCCCATTACCCCTAGAAAAGGCACAATGGCTTTCTGTCCTGACGCCATTTCCCAGAGAGGAATCGACTTCTGTCTGGAATTCTGGGCTGAAAAACGGCCCTTTCCCGGACCCGCACAGGGTATGCACCGTCGAGCTTTGCACCCAGGGAAAAGGTGGCAGCCTTGGGCTCTCAGGTACCAATGATGGGGCCCAATTAGCATTACAAAATACACAATGACTTTGTCTCCTGGTACGTTTTTCCTCTGAGGAATCTTCATAGGTCTGGAATTCTGGGCTGAAAAATGGCACTTTCCCGGACCCGCACGTGGAATGCTCCGTCGAGCTTTGCGCCCAGGGAAAAGGTGGCAGCCTTGGGCTCTCAGCTGCCAATTTTGGGGCCCCATTAACCCTAGAAAAGGCACAATTGCTTTCTGTCCTGGCACCTTTTCCCTGGGAGAAATCTTCATCGGCCTGGAATTCTGGGATGAGAAACAGCACATTCCTGGACCCGCAAGTGGCACGCACCATCGAGCTTTGCGCTCAGGGAAAAGGTTTCAGCCTTGGGCTCTCAGGTGTCAATGATGGAGCCCCATTAACCCTAGAAAAGGAACAATTGCTTTCTGTCCTGACACCTTTTCCCAGGGAGGAATCTTCATCGGTCTGGAATTCTGGAATGAGAAACGGCAATTTCCCAGAACCCTCACGTAGCACGCATGGTCGAACTTTGCGCCCAGGGTATAGGAGGCAACCTTGGGCTCTCACGTGCCAATGATGGGGCCCGATTAACCCTAGAAATGGAACAATCGCTTTCTGTCCTGGGAGCCTCTTCCCTGCGAGGAGTCTTCATCCATCTGGAATTCAGGGCTGAAAAACGGCACTTTCCCAGACAAGAAAGTGGTACGCGCCGTTGATGTTTGCGCCCACAGAAAAGGTGGCAGCCTTGAAGTCTCAGGTGCCAATGATGGGGCACCATTGACCCTAGAAAAGGACAATTCGATTTCTGACCTGCCACCTTTTCCCTGGGAGGTGTCTTCGTCCGTCTGGAATTCTGGGCTGAAAAATGGCACTTCCCCGGACCCGCAAGTGGCACGCGCCGTCGACATTTGCGCCCAGGCAAAAGGTGGCAGCCTTGGGCTCTCAGGTGCCAATGATGGGGCCCCGTTAACACTTGCTTTCTGTCCTGGCACCTTTTCCCAGGGAGAAATCTTCGTCCGTCTGGAAATCTGGCTTCAAAAATGGCACTGCTCCAAACCCGCACAAGGTACGTACCGTCGAGCTTTGCGTCCAGGGAAAAGGTGGCAGCCTTGGGCTCTCAGGTGCCAATGATGGTGCCCCATTACCCCTACAAAAGGCACAATGGCTTTCTGTCCTGGCACCTTTTCCCAGGGAGGAATCTTCATCAGTTTGGAATTCTGGTCTGAGAATCGGCACTTTCCTGGACCCGCAAGTGGAACGCACCATCGAGCTTTGCGTCCAGGGAAAAGGTGGCAGTCTTGGGTTCTCAGGTGCCAATGATGGGACCCCATTTCCTTTACAAAAAGCACAATGACTTTCTGTCCTGGCACCTTTTCCCTGGGAGGAGTCTTCATTGGTCTGGAATTCTGGGCTGTAAAATGGCACTTTCTGGGACCAGCACGTGGCACGCACTGTCGTGCTTTGCGCCCAGGGAAAAGGAGGCAACCTCTGGCTCTCAGATGCCAATGACGGGCCCCCATTAACACTAGAAATGGAACAATCGCTTTCTGTCCTGGGAGCCCTTTCCCTGGGAGGAGTCGTCAGCCGTCTGGAATCCTGGGCTGAACAAAGCACTTTCTCTGACCTGCACGTGGCAGGTACCATCTAGCTTTGCGCCCAGGGAAGAGGTGATAGCCTTGGGCTCTCAGGTGCCAATGATGGGCCCTCGTTAACACTAGATAAATAACAATCGCTTTATGTCCTGGCACCTTTTCCCAGGGAGGAATTTTCGTCCGTCTGGAATTCTGGGCTGAAAAACGGCACTTCCCCGGACCTGCAAGTGGAACGCACCGTCGAGCTTTGTGCCCAGGCAAAAGGTGGCAGCCTTGTGCTCTCGGGTGCCAATGATGGGGCCCCATTACCCCTAGAAAAAGAACAATCGCTTTCTGTCCTGGCATCTTTTCCCTGAGAGGAATCTTCATTGGTCTGGAATTATGGGCTGAGAATCGTCACTTTCCTGGACCCGCAAGTGGAATGCTCCGTCGAGCTTTGCGCCCAGGCAAAAGGTGGCAGCCTTGGGCTCTCAGGTGTCAATTTTGGGGCCTCATTAACCCTAGAAAAGGCACAATTGCATTCTGTCTTGGCACCTTTTCCCTGGGAGAAATCTTCGTCGGCCTCGAATTCTGGGATGAGAAACAGAACATTCCTGGACCCGCAAGTGGCACGCACCGTCGAGCTTTGCGCACAGGGAAAAGGTTGCAGCCTTCGGCTCTCAGGTGTCAATGATGGAGCCCCATTAACCCTAGAAAAGGCACAATGGCTTTCTGTCCTGACAACTTTTCCCAGAGGGGAATCGACTTCCATCTGGAATTCTGGCCTGAAAAACGGCACTTTCCCAGACAAGAAAGTGGTACGCGCCGTTGATGTTTGCGCCCACGGAAAAGGTGGCAGCCTTGAACACTCAGGTGCCAATGATGGGGCACCATTGACCCTAGAAAAGGACAATTCGATTTCTGACCTGGCACCTTTTCCCTGGGAGGTGTCTTCATCCATCTGGAATTCTGGGCTGAAAAATGGAACTTCCCCGGACCCGCAAGTGGCACGCGCCGTCGACATTTGCGCCCAGGCAAAAGGTGGCAGCCTTGGGCTCTCAGGTGCCAATGATGGGGCCCCGTTAACACTAGAGAAATAACACTTGCTTTCTGTCCTGGCACCTTTTCCCAGGGAGGAATCTTCGTCCGTCTGGAAATCTGGCTTCAAAGATGGCACTGCCCCAAACCCGCACAAGGTACACACCGTCGAGTTTTGCGCCCAGGGAAAAGGGGGCAGCCTTGGGCTCTCAGGTGCCAATGATGGTGCCCCATTAACCCTACAAAAGGCACAATGGCTTTCTGTCCTGACACCTTTGCCCAGGGAGGAATCTTCATCGGTTTGGAATTCTGGTCTGAGAATCGGCACTTTCCTGGACCCGCAAGTGGAACGCACCATCGAGCTTTGCGTCCAGGGAAAAGGTGGCAGTCTTGGGCTCTCAGGTGCCAATGATGGGGCCCCATTAACCCTACAAAAAGCACAATGGCTTTCTGTCCTGGCACCTTTTCCCTGGGAGGAGTCTTCATTGGTCTGGAATTCTGGGCTGTAAAATGGCACTTTCTGGGACCAGCACGTGGCACGCACTGTCGTGCTTTGCGCCCAGGGAAAAGGAGGCAACCTCTGGCTCTCAGATGCCAATGACGGGCCCCCATTAACACTAGAAATGGAACAGTCGCTTTCTGTCCTGGGAGCCTTTTCCCTGGGAGGAGTCGTCATCCATCTGGAATCCTGGGCTGAACAAAGCACTTTCTCTGACCTGCACGTGGCAGGCACCATCTAGCATTGCGCCCACGGAAAAGGTGGCAGCCTTGGGCTCTCAGGTGCCAATGATGGGTCCCCGGTAACACTAGATAAATAACAATCGCTTTCTGTCCTGGCACATTTTCCCTGGGAGGAATTTTCATTCATCTGGAATTCTGGGCTGAAAACGGCTCCTTCCCTCACCCGCATGTGGCACGCACCGTCGAGCTTTGTGCCCAGGCAAAAGGTGGCAGCCTTGGGCTCTCAGGTGCCAATGATGGGGCCCCATTACCCCAAGAAAAAGAACAATCACTTTCTGTCCTGGCACCTTTTCCCTGGGAGGAATCTTCATTGGTCTGGAATTCTGGGTTGAAAACGGCTCCTTCCCTCACCCGCATGTGGCGCGCACCGTCGAGCTTTGTTCCCAGGGAAAAGGTGGCAGCCCTGGGCTCTCAGCTGCCAATTTTGGGGCCCCATTAAGCCTAGAAAAGGCACAATGGCTTTCTGTCCTGGCACCTTTTCCCAGGGAGAAATCTTCGCTGGCCTGGAATTCTGGGATGAGAAACGGCACATTCCGGGAAATGCAAGTGGCACGCGCCGTCGACATTTGCGCCCAGGGAAAAGGTGGCTGCCTTGGGCTCTCAGGTGCCAAAGATGGGGCCCCATTACCCCTAGAAAAGGCACAATGGCTTTCTGTCATGACACCTTTTCCCAGGGAGGAATCGACTTCCGTCTGGAATTCTGGGCTGAAAAACGGCCCTTTCCCGGACCCGCATAGGGTGTGCACCATCGAGCTTTGCACCCAGGGAAAAGGTGGCAGCCTTGGGCTCTCAGGTGCTAAAGATGGAGCCCAGTTGGCATTACAAAATACACAATGGCTTTGTCTCCTCGTACATTTTCCCTCTGAGGAATCTTCATAGGTCTGGAATTCTGGGCTGAAAAATGGCACTTTCCCGGACCCGCACGTGGAACTCTCCGTCGAGCTTTGCACCCAGGGAAAAGGTGGTAGCCTTGGGCTCTCAGGTGTCAATTTTGAGGCCCCATTAACCCTAGAAACGGCACAATTGCTTTCTGTCCTGTCACCTTTTCCCAGGGAGGAATCTTCATCAGTCTGGAATTCTGGAATGAGAAACGACAATTTCCTGGACCCTCACGTAGCACGCATGGTCGAGCCACTGGGCCTTTTCCCAGAAAGTGCTATTTTACAGCCCAGAATTCCAGACCAATGAAGATTCCTCCCAGGGAAAAGGTGCCAGGACAGAAAGCCATTGTGCTTTTTGTAAAGGTAATGGGGCCCCATCATTGGCACCTGAGAGCCCAAGACTGCCACCTTTTCCCTGGACGCAAAGCTCGATGGTGCGTTCCACTTGCGGGTCCAGGAAAGTGCCGATTCTCAGACCAGAATTCCAAACCGATGAAGATTCCTCCCTGGGAAAAGGTGCCAGGACAGAAAGCCATTGTGCCTTTTGTAGGGGTACTGGGGCCCCATCATTGGCACCTGAGAGCCCAAGGCTGCCCCCTTTTCCCTGGGCACAAAGCTCAACGGTGTGTACCTTCTGCGGGTTTGGGGCAGTGTCATTTTTGAAGCCAGATTTCCAGACGGAGGAAGACACCTCCCTGGGAAAAGGTGCCAGGTCAGAAATCGAATTGTCCTTTTCTAGGGTCAATGGTGCCCCATCATTTGCACCTCAGAGTTCAGGGCTGCCACCTTTTCCGTGGGCGCAAACATCAACGGCGCGTACCACTTTCTTGTCCGGGAAAGTGCCGTTTTTCAGCCCTCAATTCCAGACGGATGAAGACTCCTCACAGGGAAGAGACTCCCAGGAAAGAAAGCGATTGTTCCATTTCTAGGCTTAATCGGGCTCCATCATTGGCACCTGAGAGCCCAAGGTTGCCTCCTATACCCTGGGCGCAAAACTCGACCATGCGTGCTACGTGAGGGTCCGGGAAATTGCCGTTTCTCATTCCAGAATTCCAGACCGATGAAGATTCCTCCCTGGGAAAAGGTGTCAGGACAGAAAGCGATTGTGCCTTTTCTAGGGTTAATGGGGCCCCAAAATTGACACCTGAGAGCCCAAGGCTGCCACCTTTTCCCTGGGTGCAAAGCTCGACGGAGAGTTCCACGTGCGGGTCCGGGGAAGTGTCATTTTTCAGCCCAGAATTCCAGACCTATGAAGATACCTCAGAGGGAAAAGGTACCAGGAGACAAAGCCATTGTGTATTTTGTAATGCTAATTTGGCCCCATCATTGGCACCTGAGAGCCCAAGGCTGCCACCTTTTCCCTGGGTGCAAAGCTCGACGGTGCATACCCTGTGCGGGTCCGGGAAAGGGCCGTTTTTCAGCCCAGAATTCCAGACGGAAATAGATTCCTCTCTGGGAAAAGGTGTCATGACAGAATGCCATTGTGCCTTTTCTAGGGGTAATGGGGCCCCATCTTTGGCACCTGAGAGCCCAAGGCTGCCACCTTTTCCCTGGGCGCAAATGTCGATGGCGCGTGCCACTTGCAATTCCCGGAATGTGCCGTTTCTCATCCCAGAACTCCAGGCCAGCGAAGATTTCTCCCTGGGAAAAGGTGCCAGGACAGAAAGCCATTGTGCCTTTTCTAGGCTTAATGGGGCCCCAAAATTGGCAGCTGAGAGCCCAGGGCTGCCACCTTTTCCCTGGGCGCAAAGCTCGTCGATGCGTGCCACATGCAGGTAAGGGAAAGAGCCGTTTTCAACCCAGAATTCCAGACCAATGAAGGTTCCTCCCAGGGAAAAGGTGCCAGGACAGAAAGCCATTGTTCTTTTTCTAGGGGTAATGGGGCCCCATCATTGGCACCCGAGAGCCCAAGGCTGTCACCTTTTGCCTGGGCACAAAGCTTGACGTTGCGTTCCACTTGCAGGTCCAGGGAAGTGCCGTTTTTCAGCCCAGAATTCCAGACGGACGAAAATTCCTCCCAGGGAAAAGGTGCCAGGACAGAAAGCGATTGTTATTTATCTAGTGTTAACGGGGACCCATCGTTGACACCTGAGAGCCCAAGGCTGCCAACTTTTCCCTGGGCGCAAAGCTAGATGGTGCCTGCCACGTGCAGATCAGAGAAAGACCTTTGTTCAGCCCAGGATTCCAGACGGCTGATGACTCCTCTCAGGGAAAAGGCTCCCAGGACCGAAAGCGGTTCTTCCATTTCTAGTATAAATGGGGGCCCGTCATTGGCATCTGAGAGCCAGAGGTTGCCTCCTTTTCCCTGGGCGCTAAGCACGACAGTGCGTGCCACGTGCTGGTCCCAGAAAGTGCCATTTTACAGCCCAGAATTCCAGACCAATGAAGACTCCTCCCAGGGAAAAGGTGCCAGGACAGAAAGCCATTGTGCTTTTTGTAAAGGTAATGGGGCCCCATCATTGGCACCTGAGAGCCCAAGACTGCCACCTTTTCCCTGGACGCAAAGCTCGATGGTGCGTTCCACTTGCGGGTCCAGGAAAGTGCCGATTCTCAGACCAGAATTCCAAACCGATGAAGATTCCTCCCTGGGAAAAGGTGCCAGGACAGAAAGCCATTGTGCCTTTTGTAGGGGTAATGGGGCACCATCATTGGCACCTGAGAGCCCAAGGCTGCCCCCTTTTCCCTGGGCGCAAAGCTCGACAGTGTGTACCTTGTGCGGGTTTGGGGCAGTGCCATTTTTGAACCCAGATTTCCAGACGGACGAAGATTCCTCCCTGGGGAAAGGAGCCAGGACACAAAGCAAGTGTTAACAAGGCCCCATCATTGGCACCTGAGAGCCCAAGGCTGCCACCTTTTGCCTGGGCACAAATGTCGACGGCACGTGCCACTCGCGGGTCCGTGGAAGTGCCATTTTTCAGCCCAGAATTCCAGACGGACGAAGACACCTCCCTGGGAAAAGGTGGCAGGTCAGAAATCGAATTGTCCTTTTCTAGGGTCAATGGTGCCCCATCATTGGCACCTCAGAGTTCAAGGCTGCCACCTTTTCCGTGGGCGCAAACATCAACGGCGCGTACCACTTTCTTGTCCGGGAAAGTGCCGTTTTTCAGCCCTCAATTCCAGACGGATGAAGACTCCTCACAGGGAAGAGACTCCCAGGAAAGAAAGCGATTGTTCCATTTCTAGGCTTAATCGGGCTCCATCATTGGCACCTGAGAGCCCAAGGTTGCCTCCTATACCCTGGGCGCAAAACTCGACCATGCGTGCTACGTGAGGGTCCGGGAAATTGCCGTTTCTCATTCCAGAATTCCAGACCGATGAAGATTCCTCCCTGGGAAAAGGTGTCAGGACAGAAAGCGATTGTGCCTTTTCTAGGGTTAATGGGGCCCCAAAATTGACACCTGAGAGCCCAAGGCTGCCACCTTTTCCCTGGGTGCAAAGCTCGACGGAGAGTTCCACGTGCGGGTCCGGGGAAGTGTCATTTTTCAGCCCAGAATTCCAGACCTATGAAGATACCTCAGAGGGAAAAGGTACCAGGAGACAAAGCCATTGTGTATTTTGTAATGCTAATTTGGCCCCATCATTGGCACCTGAGAGCCCAAGGCTGCCACCTTTTCCCTGGGTGCAAAGCTCGACGGTGCATACCCTGTGCGGGTCCGGGAAAGGGCCGTTTTTCAGCCCAGAATTCCAGACGGAAATAGATTCCTCTCTGGGAAAAGGTGTCATGACAGAATGCCATTGTGCCTTTTCTAGGCTTAATGGGGCCCCAAAATTGGCAGCTGAGAGCCCAGGGCTGCCACCTTTTCCCTGGGCGCAAAGCTCGTCGATGCGTGCCACATGCAGGTAAGGGAAAGAGCCGTTTTCAGCCCAGAATTCCAGACCAATGAAGGTTCCTCCTAGGGAAAAGGTGCCAGGACAGAAAGCCATTGTTCTTTTTCTAGGGGTAATGGGGCCCCATCATTGGCACCCGAGGGCCCAAGGCTGTCACCTTTTGCCTGGGCACAAAGCTTGACGATGCGTTCCACTTGCAGGTCCAGGGAAGTGCCGTTTTTCAGCCCAGAATTCCAGACGGACGAAAATTCCTCCCAGGGAAAAGGTGCCAGGACAGAAAGCGATTGTTATTTATCTAGTGTTAACGGGGACCCATCGTTGACACCTGAGAGCCCAAGGCTGCCAACTTTTCCCTGGGCGCAAAGCTAGATGGTGCCTGCCACGTGCAGATCAGAGAAAGACCTTTGTTCAGCCCAGGATTCCAGACGGCTGATGACTCCTCTCAGGGAAAAGGCTCCCAGGACCGAAAGCGGTTCTTCCATTTCTAGTATAAATGGGGGCCCGTCATTGGCATCTGAGAGCCAGAGGTTGCCTCCTTTTCCCTGGGCGCTAAGCACGACAGTGCGTGCCACGTGCTGGTCCCAGAAAGTGCCATTTTACAGCCCAGAATTCCAGACCAATGAAGACTCCTCCCAGGGAAAAGGTGCCAGGACAGAAAGCCATTGTGCTTTTTGTAAAGGTAATGGGGCCCCATCATTGGCACCTGAGAGCCCAAGACTGCCACCTTTTCCCTGGACGCAAAGCTCGATGGTGCGTTCCACTTGCGGGTCCAGGAAAGTGCCGATTCTCAGACCAGAATTCCAAACCGATGAAGATTCCTCCCTGGGAAAAGGTGCCAGGACAGAAAGCCATTGTGCCTTTTGTAGGGGTAATGGGGCACCATCATTGGCACCTGAGAGCCCAAGGCTGCCCCCTTTTCCCTGGGCGCAAAGCTCGACAGTGTGTACCTTGTGCGGGTTTGGGGCAGTGCCATTTTTGAACCCAGATTTCCAGACGGACGAAGATTCCTCCCTGGGGAAAGGAGCCAGGACACAAAGCAAGTGTTAACAAGGCCCCATCATTGGCACCTGAGAGCCCAAGGCTGCCACCTTTTGCCTGGGCACAAATGTCGACGGCACGTGCCACTCGCGGGTCCGTGGAAGTGCCATTTTTCAGCCCAGAATTCCAGACGGACGAAGACACCTCCCTGGGAAAAGGTGGCAGGTCAGAAATCGAATTGTCCTTTTCTAGGGTCAATGGTGCCCCATCATTGGCACCTCAGAGTTCAAGGCTGCCACCTTTTCCGTGGGCGCAAACATCAACGGCGCGTACCACTTTCTTGTCCGGGAAAGTGCCGTTTTTCAGCCCTCAATTCCAGACGGATGAAGACTCCTCACAGGGAAGAGACTCCCAGGAAAGAAAGCGATTGTTCCATTTCTAGGCTTAATCGGGCTCCATCATTGGCACCTGAGAGCCCAAGGTTGCCTCCTATACCCTGGGCGCAAAACTCGACCATGCGTGCTACGTGAGGGTCCGGGAAATTGCCGTTTCTCATTCCAGAATTCCAGACCGATGAAGATTCCTCCCTGGGAAAAGGTGTCAGGACAGAAAGCGATTGTGCCTTTTCTAGGGTTAATGGGGCCCCAAAATTGACACCTGAGAGCCCAAGGCTGCCACCTTTTCCCTGGGTGCAAAGCTCGACGGAGAGTTCCACGTGCGGGTCCGGGGAAGTGTCATTTTTCAGCCCAGAATTCCAGACCTATGAAGATACCTCAGAGGGAAAAGGTACCAGGAGACAAAGCCATTGTGTATTTTGTAATGCTAATTTGGCCCCATCATTGGCACCTGAGAGCCCAAGGCTGCCACCTTTTCCCTGGGTGCAAAGCTCGACGGTGCATACCCTGTGCGGGTCCGGGAAAGGGCCGTTTTTCAGCCCAGAATTCCAGACGGAAATAGATTCCTCTCTGGGAAAAGGTGTCATGACAGAATGCCATTGTGCCTTTTCTAGGCTTAATGGGGCCCCAAAATTGGCAGCTGAGAGCCCAGGGCTGCCACCTTTTCCCTGGGCGCAAAGCTCGTCGATGCGTGCCACATGCAGGTAAGGGAAAGAGCCGTTTTCAGCCCAGAATTCCAGACCAATGAAGGTTCCTCCTAGGGAAAAGGTGCCAGGACAGAAAGCCATTGTTCTTTTTCTAGGGGTAATGGGGCCCCATCATTGGCACCCGAGAGCCCAAGGCTGTCACCTTTTGCCTGGGCACAAAGCTTGACGATGCGTTCCACTTGCAGGTCCAGGGAAGTGCCGTTTTTCAGCCCAGAATTCCAGACGGACGAAAATTCCTCCCAGGGAAAAGGTGCCAGGACAGAAAGCGATTGTTATTTATCTAGTGTTAACGGGGACCCATCGTTGACACCTGAGAGCCCAAGGCTGCCAACTTTTCCCTGGGCGCAAAGCTAGATGGTGCCTGCCACGTGCAGATCAGAGAAAGACCTTTGTTCAGCCCAGGATTCCAGACGGCTGATGACTCCTCTCAGGGAAAAGGCTCCCAGGACCGAAAGCGGTTCTTCCATTTCTAGTATAAATGGGGGCCCGTCATTGGCATCTGAGAGCCAGAGGTTGCCTCCTTTTCCCTGGGCGCTAAGCACGACAGTGCGTGCCACGTGCTGGTCCCAGAAAGTGCCATTTTACAGCCCAGAATTCCAGACCAATGAAGACTCCTCCCAGGGAAAAGGTGCCAGGACAGAAAGCCATTGTGCTTTTTGTAAAGGTAATGGGGCCCCATCATTGGCACCTGAGAGCCCAAGACTGCCACCTTTTCCCTGGACGCAAAGCTCGATGGTGCGTTCCACTTGCGGGTCCAGGAAAGTGCCGATTCTCAGACCAGAATTCCAAGCCGATGAAGATTCCTCCCTGGGAAAAGGTGCCAGGACAGAAAGCCATTGTGCCTTTTGTAGGGGTAATGGGGCACCATCATTGGCACCTGAGAGCCCAAGGCTGCCCCCTTTTCCCTGGGCGCAAAGCTCGACAGTGTGTACCTTGTGCGGGTTTGGGGCAGTGCCATTTTTGAACCCAGATTTCCAGACGGACGAAGATTCCTCCCTGGGGAAAGGAGCCAGGACACAAAGCAAGTGTTAACAAGGCCCCATCATTGGCACCTGAGAGCCCAAGGCTGCCACCTTTTGCCTGGGCACAAATGTCGACGGCACGTGCCACTCGCGGGTCCGTGGAAGTTCCATTTTTCAGCCCAGAATTCCAGACGGACGAAGACACCTCCCAGGGAAAAGGTGTCAGGTCAGAAATCGAATTGTCCTTTTCTAGGGTCAATGGTGCCCCATCATTGGCACCTCAGAGTTCAAGGCTGCCACCTTTTCCGTGGGCGCAAACATCAACGGCGCGTACCACTTTCTTGTCCGGGAAAGTGCCGTTTTTCAGCCCTCAATTCCAGACGGATGAAGACTCCTCACAGGGATTAGGCTCCCCGAACAGAAAGCGATTGTTCCATTTCTAGGCTTAATCGGGCTCCATCATTGACACCTGAGAGCCCAAGGTTGCCTCCTATACCCTGGGCGCAAAACTCGACCATGCGTGCTACGTGAGGGTCCGGGAAATTGTCGTTTCTCATTCCAGAATTCCAGACCGATGAAGATTCCTCCCTGGAAAAAGGTGTCAGGACAGAAAGCGATTGTTCCTTTTCTAGGGTTAATGGGGCTCCATCATTGACACCTGAGAGCCCAAGGCTGCAACCTTTTCCCTGAGCGCAAAGCTCGACGGTGCGTGCCACTTGCGGGTCCAGGAATGTGCTGTTTCTCATCCCAGAATTCGAGGCCGATGAAGATTTCTGCCAGGGAAAAGGTGCCAGGACAGAAAGTAATTGGGCCTTTTCTAGGGTTAATGGGGCCCCAAAATTGACACCTGAGAACCCAAGGCTGCCACCTTTTCCCTGGGCGCAAAGCTCGACGGAGCGTTCCACGTGCGGTCCCGGAAAGTGCCATTTTTCAGCCCAGAAGTCCAGACCTATGAAGATTCCTCAGAGGGAAAAGTTACCAGGAGACAAAGCCATTGTGTATTTTGTAATGCTAATTGGGCCCCATCATTGGCACCTGAGAGCCCAAGGCTGCCACCTTTTCCCTGGGTGCAAAGCTCGACGGTGCATGCCACTTGCGGGTCCGGGAAATGGCCGTTTTTCAGCCCAGAATTCCAGACGGAAGTCGATTCCT
Source organism: Pithys albifrons albifrons (assembly GCF_047495875.1). NCBI lineage: Eukaryota > Metazoa > Chordata > Aves > Passeriformes > Thamnophilidae > Pithys > Pithys albifrons. Next base: position 7,051,288 of record NC_092484.1, read on the forward strand.
CCCTGGGAAAAGGTGCCAGGACAGAAAGCCATTGTGCCTTTTCTAGGGGTAATGGGGCCTCATCATTGGCACCCGAGAGCCCAAGCCTGTCACCTTTTGCCTGGGAACAAAGCTCGACGGTGCGTTCCACTTGCTGGTCCAGGGAAGTGCCGTTTTTCAGCCCAGAATTCCAGACGGACGAAAATTCCTCCCAGGGAAAAGGTGCCAGGACAGAAAGCGATTGTTATTTATCTAGTGTTAACGGGGTTCCATCGTTGGCACCTGAGAGCCCAAGGCTGCCACATTTTCCCTGGGTGCAAAGCTAGATGGTGCCTGCCACGTGCAGGTCAGAGAAAGACCTTTGTTCAGCCCAGGATTCCAGACAGATGACGACTCCTCCCAGGGAAAAGGCTCCCAGGACAGAAAGCGATTGTTCCATTTCTAGTGTTAATGGGGGCCTGTCATTGGCATCTGAGAGCCAGAGGTTGCCTCCTTTTCCCTGGGCGCAAAGCACGACAGTGCGTGCCACGTGCTGGTCCCAGAAAGTGCCATTTTACAGCCCAGAATTCCAGACCAATGAAGACTCCTCCCAGGGAAAAGGTGCCAGGACAGAAAGCCATTGTGCTTTTTGTAAAGGTAATGGGGCCCCATCATTGGCACCTGAGAGCCCAAGACTGCCACCTTTTCCCTGGACGCAAAGCTCGATGGTGCGTTCCACTTGCGGGTCCAGGAAAGTGCCGATTCTCAGACCAGAATTGCAAACCGATGAAGATTCCTCCCTGGGAAAAGGTGCCAGGACAGAAAGCCATTGTGCCTTTTGTAGGGGTAATGGGGCACCATCATTGGCACCTGAGAGCCCAAGGCTGCCACCTTTTCCCTGGGTGCAAAGCTCGACGGTGTGTACCTTGTGCGGGTTTGGGCCAGTGCCATTTTTGAAGCAAGATTTCCAGATGGACGAAGATTCCTCCCTGGGAAAAGGTGCCAGGACAGAAAGCAAGTGTAATTTTTCTAGTGTTAACGGGGTCCCATCATTGGCACCTGAGAGCCCAAGGCTGCCACCTTTTGCCTGGGCACAAATGTCGACGGCACGTGCCAATCGCGGGTCCGTGGAAGTGCCATTTTTCAGCCCAGAATTCCAGACGGACGAAGACACCTCCCAGGGAAAAGGTGCCAGGTCAGAAATCGAATTGTCCTTTTCTAGGGTCCATGGTGCCCCATCATTGGCACCTCAGAGTTCAAGGCTGCCACCTTTTCCGTGGGCACAAACATCAACGGCGCCTACCACTTTCTTGTCCGGGAAAGTGTCGTTTTTCAGCCCTCAATTCCAGACGGATGAAGACTCCTCACAGGGAAGAGGCTCCCAGGACAGAAAGCGATTGTTCCATTTCTAGGGTTAATCCGGCCCCATCATTGGCACCTGAGAGTCCAAGACTGCCACCTTTTCCCTGGACGCAAAGCTCGATGGTGCGTTCCACTTCCCAGTCCAGGGAAGTGCCGATTCTCAGACCAGAATTCCAAGCCGATGAAGATTCCTCCCTGAGAAAAGGTGCCAGGACAGAAAGCCATTGTGCCTTTTGTAGGGGTAATGGGGCACCATCATTGGCACCTGAGAGCCCAAGGCTGCCCCCTTTTCCCTGGGCGCAAAGCTCGACGGTGTGTACCTTGTGCGGGTTTGGGGCAGTGCCATTTTTGAAGCCAGATTTCCAGACGGACGAAGATTGCTCCCTGGGAAAAGGTGCCAGGACAGAAAGCAAGTGTTATTTTTCTAGTGTTAATGGGGCCCCATCATTGGCACCTGAGAGCCCAAGACTGCCACCTTTTCCCTGGACGCAAAGCTCGATGGTGCGTTCCACTTGCGGGTCCAGGAAAGTGCCGATTCTCAGACCAGAATTCCAAACCGATGAAGATTCCTCCCTGGGAAAAGGTGCCAGGACAGAAAGCCATTGTGCCTTTTGTAGGGGTAATGGGGCCCCATCATTGGCACCTGATAGCCCAAGGCTTCCCCCTTTTCCCTGGGCGCAAAGCTCGACAGTGTGTACATTGTGCGGGTTTGGGGCAGTGCCATTTTTGAACCCAGATTTCCAGACGGACGAAGATTCCTCCCTGGGAAAAGGAGCCAGGACAGAAAGCAAGTGTTAACAGGGCCCCATCATTGGCACCTGAGAGCCCAAGGCTGCCACCTTTTGCCTGGGCACAAATGTCGACGGCACGTGCCACTTGCGGGTCTGGGGAAGTGCCATTTTTCAGCTCAGAATTCCAGACGGACGAAGACACCTCCCAGGGAAAAGGTGCCAGGTCAGAAATCGAATTGTCCTGTTCTAGGGTCAATGGTGCCCCATCATTGGCACCTCAGACTTCAAGGCTGCCACCTTTTCCGTGGGCACAAACATCAACGGCGCCTGCCACTTTCTTGTCCGGGAAAGTGCCGTTTTTCAGCCCTCAATTCCAGACGGATGAAGACTCCTCACAGGGAAGAGGCTCCTAGGACAGAAAGCGATTGTTCCATTTCTAGGCTTAATCGGGCTCCATCATTGACACCTGAGAGCCCAAGGTTGCCTCCTATACCCTGGGCGCAAAGCTCGACCATGCGTGCTACGTGAGGGTCAGGGAAATTGCCGTTTCTCATTCCAGAATTCCAGACCGATGAAGATTCCTCCCTGGAAAAAGGTGTCAGGACAGAAAGCGATTGTTCCTTTTCTAGGGTTAATGGGGCTCCATCATTGACACCTGAGAGCCCAAGGCTGCAACTTTTTCCCTGAGCGCAAAGCTCGACGGTGCGTGCCACTTGCGGATCCAGGACTGTGCTGTTTCTCATCCCAGAATTCGAGGCCGATGAAGATTTCTCCCAGACAAAAGGTGCCAGGACAGAAAGCCATTGTGCCTTTTCTAGGGTTAATGGGGCCCCAAAATTGACACCTGAGAGCCCAAGGCTGCCACCTTTTGCCTGGGCGCAAAGCTCGACGGAGCGTTCCACGTGCGGGTCCAGGAAAGTGCCATTTTTCTGCCCAGAATTCCAGACCTATGAAGATTCCTCAGAGGGAAAAGGTACCAGGAGACAAAGCCATTGTGTATTTTGTAATGCTAATTGGGCCCCATCATTGGCACCTGAGAGCCCAAGGCTGCCACCTTTTCCCTGGGTGCAAAGCTCGACGGTGCATACCCTGTGCGGGTCCGGGAAAAGGCCGTTTTTCAGCCCAGAATTCCAGACGGAAATAGATTCCTCTCTGGGAAAAGGTGTCAGGACAGAAAGCCATTGTGCCTTTTCTAGGGGTAATGGGGCCTCATCTTTGGCACCTGAGAGCCCAAGGCTGCCACCTTTTCCCTGGGCGCAAATGTCGATGGCGCGTGCCACTTGCAAGTCCGGGAATGTGCCGTTTCTCATCCCAGAATTCCAGGCCAGCGAAGATTTCTCCCTGGGAAAAGGTGCCAGGACAGAAAGCCATTGTGCCTTTTCTAGGGTTAATGGGGCCCCAAAATTGGCAGCTGAGAGCCCAGGGCTGCCACCTTTTCCCTGGACGCAAAGCTCGACGGTGCGTGCCACATGCGGGTAAGGGAAAGAGCCGTTTTCAGCCCAGAATTCCAGACCAATGAAGATTCCTCCCAGGGAAAAGGTGCCAGGACAGAAAGCGATTGTTCTTTTTTTAGGGGTAATGGGGCCCCATCATTGGCACCTGAGAGCCCAAGGCTGCCACCTTTTGCCTGGGCGCAAAGCTCGATGGTGCGTTCCACTTTCAGGTCTGGGGAAGTGCCGTTTTTTAGGCCAAAATTCCAGATGGACGAAAATTCCTCCCAGGGAAAAGGTGCCAGGACAGAAAGTGATTGTTATTTATCAAGTGTTAACGGGGTTCCATCATTGGCACCTGAGAGCCCAAGGCTGCCACCTTTTCCCTGGGCGCAAAGCTAGATGGTGCCTGCCACGTGCAGGTCAGAGAAAGACCTTTGTTCGTCCCAGAATTCCAGACGGATGACGACTCCTTTCAGGGAAAGGGCTCCCAGGACAGAAAGCGATTGTTCCATTTCTAGTGTTAATGGGGGCCCGTCATTGGCATCTGAGAGCCAGAGGTTGCCTCCTTTTCCCTGGGCGCTAAGCACGACAGTGCGTGCCACGTGCTGGTCCCAGAAAGTGCCATTTTACAGCCCAGAATTCCAGACCAATGAAGACTCCTCCCAGGGAAAAGGTGCCAGGACAGAAAGCCATTGTGCTTTTTGTAAAGGTAATGGGGCCCCATCATTGGCACCTGAGAGCCCAAGACTGCCACCTTTTCCCTGGACGCAAAGCTCGATGGTGCGTTCCACTTGCGGGTCCAGGAAAGTGCCGATTCTCAGACCAGAATTGCAAACCGATGAAGATTCCTCCCAGGGAAAAGGTGCCAGGACAGAAAGCCATTGTGCCTTTTGTAGGGGTAATGGGGCCCCAACATTGACACCTGAGAGCCCAAGGCTGCCCCCTTTTCCCTGGGCGCAAAGCTCAACGGTGTGTACCTTGTGCGGGTTTGGGCCAGTGCCATTTTTGAAGCCAGATTTCCAGACGGACGAAGATTCCTCCCTGGGAAAAGGTGCCAGGACAGAAAGCAAATGTTATTTTTCTAGTGTTAACAGGGCCCCATCATTGGCACTTGAGAGCCCACGGCTGCCACCTTTTCCCTGGGCGCAAAGCTTGATGGTGCCTGCCACGTGCAGGTCAGAGAAAGTGCTTTGTTCAGCCCAGGATTCCAGACAGATGACGACACCTCCCAGGGAAAGGGCTCCCAGGACAGAAAGCGATTGTTCCATTTCTAGTGTTAATGGGGGCCAGTCATTGGCATCTGAGAGCCAGAGGTTGCCTCCTTTTCCCTGGGCGCAAAGCACGACAGTGCGTGCCACGTGCTGGTCCCAGAAAGTGCCATTTTACAGCCCAGAATTCCAGACCTATGAAGACTCCTCCCTGGGAAAAGGTGCCAGGACAGAAAGCCATTGTGCTTTTTGTAAAGGTAATGGGGCCCCATCATTGGCACCTGAGAGCCCAAGACTGCCACCTTTTCCCTGGACGCAAAGCTCGATGGTGCGTTCCACTTCCGAGTCCAGGGAAGTGCCGATTCTCAGACCAGAATTCCAAGCCGATGAAGATTCCTCCCTGGGAAAAGGTGCCAGGACAGAAAGCCATTGTGCCTTTTGTAGGGGTAATGGGGCACCATCATTGGCAGCTGAGAGCCCAAGGCTGCCCCCTTTTCCCTGGGCGCAAAGCTCGACGGTGTGTACCTTGTGCGGGTTTGGGGCAGTGCCATTTTTGAAGCCAGATTTCCAGACGGACGAAGATTGCTCCCTGGGAAAAGGTGCCAGGACAGAAAGCAAGTGTTATTTTTCTAGTGTTAATGGGGCCCCATCATTGGCACCTGAGAGCCCAAGACTGCCACCTTTTCCCTGGACGCAAAGCTCGATGGTGCGTTCCACTTGCGGGTCCAGGAAAGTGCCGATTCTCAGACCAGAATTCCAAACCGATGAAGATTCCTCCCTGGGAAAAGGTGCCAGGACAGAAAGCCATTGTGCCTTTTGTAGGGGTAATGGGGCCCCATCATTGGCACCTGATAGCCCAAGGCTTCCCCCTTTTCCCTGGGCGCAAAGCTCGACAGTGTGTACATTGTGCGGGTTTGGGGCAGTGCCATTTTTGAACCCAGATTTCCAGACGGACGAAGATTCCTCCCTGGGAAAAGGAGCCAGGACAGAAAGCAAGTGTTAACAGGGCCCCATCATTGGCACCTGAGAGCCCAAGGCTGCCACCTTTTGCCTGGGCACAAATGTCGACGGCACGTGCCACTTGCGGGTCTGGGGAAGTGCCATTTTTCAGCCCAGAATTCCAGACGGACGAAGACACCTCCCAGGGAAAAGGTGCCAGGTCAGAAATCGAATTGTCCTTTTCTAGGGTCCATGGTGCCCCATCATTGGCACCTCAGAGTTCAAGGCTGCCACCTTTTCCGTGGGCACAAACATCAACGGCGCCTACCACTTTCTTGTCCGGGAAAGTGTCGTTTTTCAGCCCTCAATTCCAGACGGATGAAGACTCCTCACAGGGAAGAGGCTCCCAGGACAGAAAGCGATTGTTCCATTTCTAGGGTTAATCCGGCCCCATCATTGGCACCTGAGAGTCCAAGACTGCCACCTTTTCCCTGGACGCAAAGCTCGATGGTGCGTTCCACTTCCCAGTCCAGGGAAGTGCCGATTCTCAGACCAGAATTCCAAGCCGATGAAGATTCCTCCCTGAGAAAAGGTGCCAGGACAGAAAGCCATTGTGCCTTTTGTAGGGGTAATGGGGCACCATCATTGGCACCTGAGAGCCCAAGGCTGCCCCCTTTTCCCTGGGCGCAAAGCTCGACGGTGTGTACCTTGTGCGGGTTTGGGGCAGTGCCATTTTTGAAGCCAGATTTCCAGACGGACGAAGATTGCTCCCTGGGAAAAGGTGCCAGGACAGAAAGCAAGTGTTATTTTTCTAGTGTTAATGGGGCCCCATCATTGGCACCTGAGAGCCCAAGACTGCCACCTTTTCCCTGGACGCAAAGCTCGATGGTGCGTTCCACTTGCGGGTCCAGGAAAGTGCCGATTCTCAGACCAGAATTCCAAACCGATGAAGATTCCTCCCTGGGAAAAGGTGCCAGGACAGAAAGCCATTGTGCCTTTTGTAGGGGTAATGGGGCCCCATCATTGGCACCTGATAGCCCAAGGCTTCCCCCTTTTCCCTGGGCGCAAAGCTCGACAGTGTGTACATTGTGCGGGTTTGGGGCAGTGCCATTTTTGAACCCAGATTTCCAGACGGACGAAGATTCCTCCCTGGGAAAAGGAGCCAGGACAGAAAGCAAGTGTTAACAGGGCCCCATCATTGGCACCTGAGAGCCCAAGGCTGCCACCTTTTGCCTGGGCACAAATGTCGACGGCACGTGCCACTTGCGGGTCTGGGGAAGTGCCATTTTTCAGCTCAGAATTCCAGACGGACGAAGACACCTCCCAGGGAAAAGGTGCCAGGTCAGAAATCGAATTGTCCTGTTCTAGGGTCAATGGTGCCCCATCATTGGCACCTCAGACTTCAAGGCTGCCACCTTTTCCGTGGGCACAAACATCAACGGCGCCTGCCACTTTCTTGTCCGGGAAAGTGCCGTTTTTCAGCCCTCAATTCCAGACGGATGAAGACTCCTCACAGGGAAGAGGCTCCTAGGACAGAAAGCGATTGTTCCATTTCTAGGCTTAATCGGGCTCCATCATTGACACCTGAGAGCCCAAGGTTGCCTCCTATACCCTGGGCGCAAAGCTCGACCATGCGTGCTACGTGAGGGTCAGGGAAATTGCCGTTTCTCATTCCAGAATTCCAGACCGATGAAGATTCCTCCCTGGAAAAAGGTGTCAGGACAGAAAGCGATTGTTCCTTTTCTAGGGTTAATGGGGCTCCATCATTGACACCTGAGAGCCCAAGGCTGCAACTTTTTCCCTGAGCGCAAAGCTCGACGGTGCGTGCCACTTGCGGATCCAGGACTGTGCTGTTTCTCATCCCAGAATTCGAGGCCGATGAAGATTTCTCCCAGACAAAAGGTGCCAGGACAGAAAGCCATTGTGCCTTTTCTAGGGTTAATGGGGCCCCAAAATTGACACCTGAGAGCCCAAGGCTGCCACCTTTTGCCTGGGCGCAAAGCTCGACGGAGCGTTCCACGTGCGGGTCCAGGAAAGTGCCATTTTTCTGCCCAGAATTCCAGACCTATGAAGATTCCTCAGAGGGAAAAGGTACCAGGAGACAAAGCCATTGTGTATTTTGTAATGCTAATTGGGCCCCATCATTGGCACCTGAGAGCCCAAGGCTGCCACCTTTTCCCTGGGTGCAAAGCTCGACGGTGCATACCCTGTGCGGGTCCGGGAAAAGGCCGTTTTTCAGCCCAGAATTCCAGACGGAAATAGATTCCTCTCTGGGAAAAGGTGTCAGGACAGAAAGCCATTGTGCCTTTTCTAGGGGTAATGGGGCCTCATCTTTGGCACCTGAGAGCCCAAGGCTGCCACCTTTTCCCTGGGCGCAAATGTCGATGGCGCGTGCCACTTGCAAGTCCGGGAATGTGCCGTTTCTCATCCCAGAATTCCAGGCCAGCGAAGATTTCTCCCTGGGAAAAGGTGCCAGGACAGAAAGCCATTGTGCCTTTTCTAGGGTTAATGGGGCCCCAAAATTGGCAGCTGAGAGCCCAGGGCTGCCACCTTTTCCCTGGACGCAAAGCTCGACGGTGCGTGCCACATGCGGGTAAGGGAAAGAGCCGTTTTCAGCCCAGAATTCCAGACCAATGAAGATTCCTCCCAGGGAAAAGGTGCCAGGACAGAAAGCGATTGTTCTTTTTTTAGGGGTAATGGGGCCCCATCATTGGCACCTGAGAGCCCAAGGCTGCCACCTTTTGCCTGGGCGCAAAGCTCGATGGTGCGTTCCACTTTCAGGTCTGGGGAAGTGCCGTTTTTTAGGCCAAAATTCCAGATGGACGAAAATTCCTCCCAGGGAAAAGGTGCCAGGACAGAAAGTGATTGTTATTTATCAAGTGTTAACGGGGTTCCATCATTGGCACCTGAGAGCCCAAGGCTGCCACCTTTTCCCTGGGCGCAAAGCTAGATGGTGCCTGCCACGTGCAGGTCAGAGAAAGACCTTTGTTCGTCCCAGAATTCCAGACGGATGACGACTCCTTTCAGGGAAAGGGCTCCCAGGACAGAAAGCGATTGTTCCATTTCTAGTGTTAATGGGGGCCCGTCATTGGCATCTGAGAGCCAGAGGTTGCCTCCTTTTCCCTGGGCGCTAAGCACGACAGTGCGTGCCACGTGCTGGTCCCAGAAAGTGCCATTTTACAGCCCAGAATTCCAGACCAATGAAGACTCCTCCCAGGGAAAAGGTGCCAGGACAGAAAGCCATTGTGCTTTTTGTAAAGGTAATGGGGCCCCATCATTGGCACCTGAGAGCCCAAGACTGCCACCTTTTCCCTGGACGCAAAGCTCGATGGTGCGTTCCACTTGCGGGTCCAGGAAAGTGCCGATTCTCAGACCAGAATTGCAAACCGATGAAGATTCCTCCCAGGGAAAAGGTGCCAGGACAGAAAGCCATTGTGCCTTTTGTAGGGGTAATGGGGCCCCAACATTGACACCTGAGAGCCCAAGGCTGCCCCCTTTTCCCTGGGCGCAAAGCTCAACGGTGTGTACCTTGTGCGGGTTTGGGCCAGTGCCATTTTTGAAGCCAGATTTCCAGACGGACGAAGATTCCTCCCTGGGAAAAGGTGCCAGGACAGAAAGCAAATGTTATTTTTCTAGTGTTAACAGGGCCCCATCATTGGCACTTGAGAGCCCACGGCTGCCACCTTTTCCCTGGGCGCAAAGCTTGATGGTGCCTGCCACGTGCAGGTCAGAGAAAGTGCTTTGTTCAGCCCAGGATTCCAGACAGATGACGACACCTCCCAGGGAAAGGGCTCCCAGGACAGAAAGCGATTGTTCCATTTCTAGTGTTAATGGGGGCCAGTCATTGGCATCTGAGAGCCAGAGGTTGCCTCCTTTTCCCTGGGCGCAAAGCACGACAGTGCGTGCCACGTGCTGGTCCCAGAAAGTGCCATTTTACAGCCCAGAATTCCAGACCTATGAAGACTCCTCCCTGGGAAAAGGTGCCAGGACAGAAAGCCATTGTGCTTTTTGTAAAGGTAATGGGGCCCCATCATTGGCACCTGAGAGCCCAAGACTGCCACCTTTTCCCTGGACGCAAAGCTCGATGGTGCGTTCCACTTCCGAGTCCAGGGAAGTGCCGATTCTCAGACCAGAATTCCAAGCCGATGAAGATTCCTCCCTGGGAAAAGGTGCCAGGACAGAAAGCCATTGTGCCTTTTGTAGGGGTAATGGGGCACCATCATTGGCAGCTGAGAGCCCAAGGCTGCCCCCTTTTCCCTGGGCGCAAAGCTCGACGGTGTGTACCTTGTGCGGGTTTGGGGCAGTGCCATTTTTGAAGCCAGATTTCCAGACGGACGAAGATTGCTCCCTGGGAAAAGGTGCCAGGACAGAAAGCAAGTGTTATTTTTCTAGTGTTAATGGGGCCCCATCATTGGCACCTGAGAGCCCAAGACTGCCACCTTTTCCCTGGACGCAAAGCTCGATGGTGCGTTCCACTTGCGGGTCCAGGAAAGTGCCGATTCTCAGACCAGAATTCCAAACCGATGAAGATTCCTCCCTGGGAAAAGGTGCCAGGACAGAAAGCCATTGTGCCTTTTGTAGGGGTAATGGGGCCCCATCATTGGCACCTGATAGCCCAAGGCTTCCCCCTTTTTCCTGGGCGCAAAGCTCGACAGTGTGTACATTGTGCGGGTTTGGGGCAGTGCCATTTTTGAACCCAGATTTCCAGACGGACGAAGATTCCTCCCTGGGAAAAGGAGCCAGGACAGAAAGCAAGTGTTAACAGGGCCCCATCATTGGCACCTGAGAGCCCAAGGCTGCCACCTTTTGCCTGGGCACAAATGTCGACGGCACGTGCCACTTGCGGGTCTGGGGAAGTGCCATTTTTCAGCCCAGAATTCCAGACGGACGAAGACACCTCCCAGGGAAAAGGTGCCAGGTCAGAAATCGAATTGTCCTTTTCTAGGGTCAATGGTGCCCCATCATTGGCACCTCAGACTTCAAGGCTGCCACCTTTTCCGTGGGCACAAACATCAACGGCGCCTACCACTTTCTTGTCCGGGAAAGTGCCGTTTTTCAGCCCTCAATTCCAGACGGATGAAGACTCCTCACAGGGAAGAGGCTCCTAGGACAGAAAGCGATTGTTCCATTTCTAGGCTTAATCGGGCTCCATCATTGACACCTGAGAGCCCAAGGTTGCCTCCTATACCCTGGGCGCAAAGCTCGACCATGCGTGCTACGTGAGGGTCGGGGAAATTGCCGTTTCTCATTCCAGAATTCCAGACCAATGAAGATTCCTCCCTGGAAAAAGGTGTCAGGACAGAAAGCGATTGTTCCTTTTCTAGGGTTAATGGGGCTCCATCATTGACACCTGAGAGCCCAAGGCTGCAACTTTTTCCCTGAGCGCAAAGCTCGACGGTGCGTGCCACTTGCGGATCCAGGAATGTGCTGTTTCTCATCCCAGAATTCGAGGCCGATGAAGATTTCTCCCAGACAAAAGGTGCCAGGACAGAAAGCCATTGTGCCTTTTCTAGGGTTAATGGGGCCCCAAAATTGACACCTGAGAGCCCAAGGCTGCCACCTTTTGCCTGGGCGCAAAGCTCGACGGAGCGTTCCACGTGCGGGTCCAGGAAAGTGCCATTTTTCTGCCCAGAATTCCAGACCTATGAAGATTCCTCAGAGGGAAAAGGTACCAGGAGACAAAGCCATTGTGTATTTTGTAATGCTAATTGGGCCCCATCATTGGCACCTGAGAGCCCAAGGCTGCCACCTTTTCCCTGGGTGCAAAGCTCGACGGTGCATACCCTGTGCGGGTCCGGGAAAAGGCCGTTTTTCAGCCCAGAATTCCAGACGGAAATAGATTCCTCTCTGGGAAAAGGTGTCAGGACAGAAAGCCATTGTGCCTTTTCTAGGGGTAATGGGGCCTCATCTTTGGCACCTGAGAGCCCAAGGCTGCCACCTTTTCCCTGGACGCAAAGCTCGATGGCGCGTGCCACTTGCAAGTCCGGGAATGTGCCGTTTCTCATCCCAGAATTCCAGGCCAGCGAAGATTTCTCCCTGGGAAAAGGTGCCAGGACAGAAAGCCATTGTGCCTTTTCTAGGGTTAATGGGGCCCCAAAATTGGCAGCTGAGAGCCCAGGGCTGCCACCTTTTCCCTGGACGCAAAGCTCGACGGTGCGTGCCACATGCGGGTAAGGGAAAGAGCCGTTTTCAGCCCAGAATTCCAGACCAATGAAGATTCCTCCCAGGGAAAAGGTGCCAGGACAGAAAGCGATTGTTCTTTTTTTAGGGGTAATGGGGCCCCATCATTGGCACCTGAGAGCCCAAGGCTGCCACCTTTTGCCTGGGCGCAAAGCTCGATGGTGCGTTCCACTTTCAGGTCTGGGGAAGTGCCGTTTTTCAGCCCAGAATTCCAGATGGACGAAAATTCCTCCCAGGGAAAAGGTGCCAGGACAGAAAGCGATTGTTATTTATCAAGTGTTAACGGGGTTCCATCATTGGCACCTGAGAGCCCAAGGCTGCCACCTTTTCCCTGGGCGCAAAGCTAGATGGTGCCTGCCACGTGCAGGTCAGAGAAAGACCTTTGTTCGTCCCAGAATTCCAGACGGATGACGACTCCTTTCAGGGAAAGGGCTCCCAGGACAGAAAGCGATTGTTCCATTTCTAGTGTTAATGGGGGCCCGTCATTGGCATCTGAGAGCCAGAGGTTGCCTCCTTTTCCCTGGGCGCTAAGCACGACAGTGCGTGCCACGTGCTGGTCCCAGAAAGTGCCATTTTACAGCCCAGAATTCCAGACCAATGAAGACTCCTCCCAGGGAAAAGGTGCCAGGACAGAAAGCCATTGTGCTTTTTGTAAAGGTAATGGGGCCCCATCATTGGCACCTGAGAGCCCAAGACTGCCACCTTTTCCCTGGACGCAAAGCTCGATGGTGCGTTCCACTTGCGGGTCCAGGAAAGTGCCGATTCTCAGACCAGAATTGCAAACCGATGAAGATTCCTCCCAGGGAAAAGGTGCCAGGACAGAAAGCCATTGTGCCTTTTGTAGGGGTAATGGGGCCCCAACATTGGCACCTGAGAGCCCAAGGCTGCCCCCTTTTCCCTGGGCGCAAAGCTCGACGGTGTGTACCTTGTGCGGGTTTGGGCCAGTGCCATTTTTGAAGCCAGATTTCCAGACGGACGAAGATTCCTCCCTGGGAAAAGGTGCCAGGACAGAAAGCAAATGTTATTTTTCTAGTGTTAACGGGGCCCCATCATTGGCACTTGAGAGCCCACGGCTGCCACCTTTTCCCTGGGTGCAAAGCTAGATGGTGCCTGCCACGTGCAGGTCAGAGAAAGTGCTTTGTTCAGCCCAGGATTCCAGACAGATGACGACACCTCCCAGGGAAAGGGCTCCCAGGACAGAAAGCGATTGTTCCATTTCTAGTGTTAATGGGGGCCAGTCATTGGCATCTGAGAGCCAGAGGTTGCCTCCTTTTCCCTGGGCGCAAAGCACGACAGTGCGTGCCACGTGCTGGTCCCAGAAAGTGCCATTTTACAGCCCAGAATTCCAGACCTATGAAGACTCCTCCCAAGGAAAAGGTGCCAGGACAGAAAGCCATTGTGCTTTTTGTAAAGGTAATGGGGCCCCATCATTGGCACCTGAGAGCCCAAGACTGCCACCTTTTCCCTGGACGCAAAGCTCGATGGTGCGTTCCACTTCCGAGTCCAGGGAAGTGCCGATTCTCAGACCAGAATTCCAAGCCGATGAAGATTCCTCCCTGGGAAAAGGTGCCAGGACAGAAAGCCATTGTGCCTTTTGTAGGGGTAATGGGGCACCATCATTGGCAGCTGAGAGCCCAAGGCTGCCCCCTTTTCCCTGGGCGCAAAGCTCGACGGTGTGTACCTTGTGCGGGTTTGGGGCAGTGCCATTTTTGAAGCCAGATTTCCAGACGGACGAAGATTGCTCCCTGGGAAAAGGTGCCAGGACAGAAAGCAAGTGTTATTTTTCTAGTGTTAATGGGGCCCCATCATTGGCACCTGAGAGCCCAAGACTGCCACCTTTTCCCTGGACGCAAAGCTCGATGGTGCGTTCCACTTGCGGGTCCAGGAAAGTGCCGATTCTCAGACCAGAATTCCAAACCGATGAAGATTCCTCCCTGGGAAAAGGTGCCAGGACAGAAAGCCATTGTGCCTTTTGTAGGGGTAATGGGGCCCCATCATTGGCACCTGATAGCCCAAGGCTTCCCCCTTTTCCCTGGGCGCAAAGCTCGACAGTGTGTACATTGTGCGGGTTTGGGGCAGTGCCATTTTTGAACCCAGATTTCCAGACGGACGAAGATTCCTCCCTGGGAAAAGGAGCCAGGACAGAAAGCAAGTGTTAACAGGGCCCCATCATTGGCACCTGAGAGCCCAAGGCTGCCACCTTTTGCCTGGGCACAAATGTCGACGGCACGTGCCACTTGCGGGTCTGGGGAAGTGCCATTTTTCAGCCCAGAATTCCAGACGGACGAAGACACCTCCCAGGGAAAAGGTGCCAGGTCAGAAATCGAATTGGCCTGTTCTAGGGTCAATGGTGCCCCATCATTGGCACCTCAGACTTCAAGGCTGCCACCTTTTCCGTGGGCACAAACATCAACGGCGCCTACCACTTTCTTGTCCGGGAAAGTGCCGTTTTTCAGCCCTGAATTCCAGACGGATGAAGACTCCTCACAGGGAAGAGGCTCCTAGGACAGAAAGCGATTGTTCCATTTCTAGGCTTAATCGGGCTCCATCATTGACACCTGAGAGCCCAAGGTTGCCTCCTATACCCTGGGCGCAAAGCTCGACCATGCGTGCTACGTGAGGGTCGGGGAAATTGCCGTTTCTCATTCCAGAATTCCAGACCGATGAAGATTCCTCCCTGGAAAAAGGTGTCAGGACAGAAAGCGATTGTTCCTTTTCTAGGGTTAATGGGGCTCCATCATTGACACCTGAGAGCCCAAGGCTGCAACCTTTTCCCTGAGCGCAAAGCTCGACGGTGCGTGCCACTTGCGGATCCAGGAATGTGCTGTTTCTCATCCCAGAATTCGAGGCCGATGAAGATTTCTCCCTGGGAAAAGGTGCCAGGACAGAAAGCCATTGTGCCTTTTCTAGGGTTAATGGGGCCCCAAAATTGACACCTGAGAGCCCAAGGCTGCCACCTTTTGCCTGGGCGCAAAGCTCGACGGAGCGTTCCACGTGCGGGTCCAGGAAAGTGCCATTTTTCAGCCCAGAATTCCAGACCTATGAAGATTCCTCAGAGGGAAAAGGTACCAGGAGACAAAGCCATTGTGTATTTTGTAATGCTAATTGAGCCCCATCATTGGCACCTGAGAGCCCAAGGCTGCCACCTTTTCCCTGGGTGCAAAGCTCGACGGTGCATACCCTGTGCGGGTCCGGGAAAAGGCCGTTTTTCAGCCCAGAATTCCAGACGGAAATAGATTCCTCTCTGGGAAAAGGTGTCAGGACAGAAAGCCATTGTGCCTTTTCTAGGGGTAATGGGGCCTCATCTTTGGCACCTGAGAGCCCAAGGCTGCCACCTTTTCCCTGGGCGCAAATGTCGATGGCGCGTGCCACTTGCAAGTCCGGGAATGTGCCGTTTCTCATCCCAGAATTCCAGGCCAGCGAAGATTTCTCCCTGGGAAAAGGTGCCAGGACAGAAAGCCATTGTGCCTTTTCTAGGGTTAATGGGGCCCCAAAATTGGCAGCTGAGAGCCCAGGGCTGCCACCTTTTCCCTGGACGCAAAGCTCGACGGTGCGTGCCACATGCAGGTAAGGGAAAGAGCCGTTTTCAGCCCAGAATTCCAGACCAATGAAGATTCCTCCCAGGGAAAAGGTGCCAGGACAGAAAGCGATTGTTCTTTTTTTAGGGTTAATGGGGCCCCATCATTGGCACCTGAGAGCCCAAGGCTGCCACCTTTTGCCTGGGCGCAAAGCTCGATGGTGCGTTCCACTTTCAGGTCCGGGGAAGTGCCGTTTTTCAGCCCAGAATTCCAGACGGACGAAAATTCCTCCCAGGGAAAAGGTGCCAGGACAGAAAGCGATTGTGCTTTTTCTAAGGTTAATGGGGCCCCAAAAATGTCACCTGAGAGCCCAAGGCTGCCACCTTTTCCCTGGGCGCAAAGCTCGACGGTGCGTACCTTGTGTGTGTCTGGGGAAGTACCGATTTTCAGCCCAAAATTCCAGACGAACAAAGATTCCTCCCAGGGAAAAGCTGCCAGGAAACAGAGCCATTCTGCATTTTGTAAAGGTAATGGGGCCCCATCATTGGCACCTGAGAGTTCATGGCTGCCACCTTTTCTCTGGGCGCAAAGCTCGATGGTGATTTCCCCGTCCATTCTGGGAAAGTGCCGTTATTAAGACCAGAATTCCAGAGAAACGAAGATTCCTCTCACGGAAAAGGTGCCAGGACAGAAAGCGATTGTGCTTTTTCTAGGGTTAATGGGGCCCCAAAAATGTCACCTGAGAGCCCAAGGCTGCCACCTTTGCCCTGGGCGAAAAGCTCGACGGTGCGTACCTTGTGTGAGTCTGGGGAAGTACCGATTTTCAACCCAAAATTCCAGACGAACGAAGATTCCTCCCTGGGAAAAGGTACCAGGACAGAAAGCAAGTGTTATTTTTCTAGTGTTAATAGGGTCCCATCATTGGCACCTGAGAGCCCAAGGCTGCCACCTTTTGCCTGGGCACAAAGCTCGACGGTGTGTTCCACTTGCAGGTCCGGGGAAGTGCCGTTTTTCATCCCAGAATTCCAGAGAAACGAAGATTTCTCTCACGGAAAAGGTGCCAGGACAGAAAGCGATTGTTCCTTTTCTAGGGTTAATGGGGCTCCATCATTGACACCTGAGAGCCCAAGGCTGCCACCTTTTCCCTGGGCGCAAAGCTTGACGGTGCTTGCCACGTGCGGGTCCGGGAAAGTGCCGTTTTTCAGCCCAGAATTCCAGACAGATGAAGTTACCTCCCAGGGAAAAAGTGCAAGGACTGAAAGCAATTGTTCCTATTCTAGGGTTAATGGCACCACACCACTGGCATGTGAGTTCCCAAGGCCGCCAAATTTTCTCTGGCCGCAAAGCTCGACCCTGTGTGCCACGTGTGGGTCAGGGAAACTGTGGTTTCACAGCCCACAATTCCAGACAGTTGAAGATACCTCCCTGGGAAAAGGTACCAGGACAGTAAGCAATTGGACCTTTTCTAGGGTGAATGGGGCCCCATCATTGGCACCTGAGAGCCCAAGTCTGTCACCTTTTCCCTGGGCAATAAGCTCGATCGTGCGTGCCACGTGCGGATCCAGGAAAGTGCCGTTTTTCAGCCCAGAATTCCAGACCGACGAAGATCCCTCCCACGGAGAAGGTGCCAGTGAAGAAAGCCATTGTTCCTTTTCTAGGGTTAATGGGGCCCCATCATTGGCACCTGAGAGCCCAAGTCTGCCACCTTTTCCCTGGGCGCAAAGCTCGACTGTGCGTGATACTTGCGGGTCCGGCAAATTGCGTTTTTCATCCCAGAATTCCAAACGAATGATGATTACTCCCTGGGATAACCAGCCAGGAAAGAACGTGAATGTTACTTTTCTAGGGTTAAAGGGGCCCCATCATTGGCACCTGAGAGCCCAAGTCTGCCACCTTTTCCCTGGGTGCAAAGCTCGACTGTGCGTACCTTGTGCGAGTCAGGGAAAGTTCCGTTTCTCATCCCAGAATTCCAGACCAATGAAGATTCCTCTCTGGGAAAAGGTGCCAGGACAGAAAGCAATTGTGCCTTTTCTAGGGTTAATTTGGACCCATCATTGGCACCTGAGAGCCCAAGGCTACCACAATTTACCTGGGCGCAAGATCGATGGTGCGTGCCACGTGCGGGTCGGGAAAAGTTCCATTTTTCAGCCCAGAATTCCAGACGGACCAAGATTCCTCCCAGGGAAAAGTTCCAGGAGAGAAAGTGATTGTTCCTTTTCTAAGGTTAATGGGGCCCCATCATTGGCACCTGAGAGGCCAAGGCTGCCACCTTTTCCCTGGGAAATAAGCTCGACGGTGCGTATTTTTGCGGCTCCAGGAAAGTGCCGATTGTCAGCCCAGAATTCCAGACGGACGAAGATTCCTCCCAGAGAAGAGCTGTCAGGACGGAAAGCGATTGTTCCTTTTCTAGGGTTAATGGGGCCCCATCAGTGACACACGAGAGCCCAAGGCTGCCACCTTTTCCCTGGGTGCATAGCTAGACGGTGCCTACAACTTGCGGGTGTGGAAAAGTGCTGTTTTTCAGACGAGAATTCCAGACGGACGAAGATTCCTCCCAGGGAAAATGTGCCAGCACGGAAAGCAATTGTGCCTTTTCTAGGGGAAATGGGGCCCCATCATTGGCACCTGAAAGCCCATAGCTGCCACCTTTTCCCTGGGTGCAAATCTCGACAGTGCGTTCCTTCTGCGGGTCCGAGAAAGTTCCGTAACTCATCCCAGAATTCCAGACTGATGAAGATTCCTCAGAGGGAAAAGGTGCCAGGACACAAAGTCATTGTGTATTTTGTAGAGGTAATGCGGCCCCATCATTGTCACCCGAGAGCTCAAGGCTGCCACCTTTTCCCTGGGCGCAAATCTCAACCGTGCATGCCAGGTGCGGGTCAGGGAAAGTGCCATTTTTCGGCCCAGAATTCCAGACGACCGATTATTCCTCCCTGGGAAAAAGTGCTAGGACAAAGCAATTGTATCTTTTCTAGGGTTAATGGGGCCCCATCATTGGAACCCGAGAGCCCAAGGGTTCCACCATTTTCCTGGGCGCAAAGCTAGACCGTGCATGCCACGTGCGGGTCAGGGAATGTGCTGTTTCTCAGTGCAGAATTCCAGACCGATAACGATTCCTTCCTGGGAAAACGAGCCAGGACAGAAGGGGATTGGACCTTTTCTAGGGTTAATGGGGCCCCATCATTGGAACCCGAGAGCCTAAGGCTTCCAATTTTTCCCTGGGCGCAAACTTGACCGTGCGTACCTTCTGCGGGTCAGGGAAAGTTCAGTTTCTCAGCCCAGAATTCCAGACCGATGAAGATTCCTCCCAGGGAAAAGGTGCCAGGACAGAAAGTGATTGTTCTTTTTCTAGGGGTAATGGGGCTCCATCATTGGCACGTGAGAGCCCAAAGCTGCCACCTTTACCCATGTTGCAATACTCGACGGTGCATAGTTGTGCGGGTCAGGGATAGTGCCGTTTTTTCAGCCCAGAATTCCAGACCGATGAAGATTCCTCAGAGGGAAAAGGTGCCAGGACACAAAGCCATTGTGTATTTTGTAAAGGTAATGGGGCCCCATCATTGGCACCTGAGAGCCCAAGACTGCCACCTATTCCCTGGTCGCAAAGCTCGATGGTCCAGGAAAGTGCCGATTTTCATCCCAGAATTACAGACGGATGAAGATTACTCCCTGGGAAAAGGTGTCAGGACAGAAAGCGATTTTTACATTTCTTGGGTTAATGGGGCCCCATCATTGGCACCTGAGAGTCCAAGGCCCCCATTTTTTCCCTGGGCGTAAAGCTGGATGGTGCATGCCACATGCTCTTTTTTAAGCTCAGAATTCCAGACAGACAAAGATTCCTCCCTGGGAAAAGGTGGCAGGACAGAAAGGGATTGTTCCATTTCTTGTGTTAATACGGCCCCTTCGTTGACTCCTGATAGCCCAAGGCTGCCACCTTTTCCCTGGACTCAACGCTCGACGGAGTGTGCCAGCGCGGGTAAGGGTAGATGCTGTTTTTCAGCCCAGATTTCCAGAATGACGAAGATTCCTCATATGGAAAACGTTCCGGGACAGAAAGCGATTGTTCCAGTTCTAGGGTAAATGCGGCCCTCTCATTGCCACATGACAGCCCAAGGCTGTCACCTTTTCCCTGAGCTCAAAGGTCAACGGAGTGTGCCAGGTGGGGGTCCGGGAAAGTGCCATTTCTCAGCCCAGAATTCCAGATGGACGAGGATTACTGCTAGGGAAAAAAGTGCCAGGACAGAAAGTGATTGTTCCTTTTCTAGGGTTTATGGGGCCCCATCATTGGCACTTGAGAGCCTATGCTGCCACCTTTTCCCTCGGTGAGCACCCCAGCGGTCCCTGTGACATGCGGGTTTTTAAAGCCAGAATTTCAGAAAAATGAACATTCTTCCCTTGGAAATCGTGCCAGGACAGAAAGCGATTCTTTTTTTTCTAGGGTTAATGCAGACCCATCTTAGGCACCTGAGAACCCAAGGCTGCCACCTTTTCCCTGGGCTCAAAGCTCGACAGTGCGGGTGAGGTGCGGGTCTGGGAAAGTTCCAGTTTTCAGCCCAGAATTGCAGAGGGCCCAAGATTCCTCCCAGGGAAAAGGTGCCAGGACAGAAAGCCATTGTGCCTTTTCTAGGAGTAATGGGGCCCCATCATTGCCACCTCAGAGCCTAAGGCTGCCACCTTTTCCCTGGGCCCAAAGCTTGACGGAGCGTGCCAAGTGCGGGTACGGGAATGTGCCGATTTTCTGCCCAGAATTCCAGATGGCCCAAGACTCCTCCCAGGGAAAAGGTGCTGGGACAGAAAACGATTCTGCCTTTTCTACGAGTAATTGGGCCCATCATTGGCACCTGAGAGCCCAAGGCTGTTACCTTTTCCCTGGGCTCAAAGCTCAACGGAGCGTGCCAAGTGCGGGTCCGGGAAAGTGCCATGTTTCAGCCCAGAATTCCTTACGGACGAAGATTCCTCCCAGGGAAAAGGTGCCAGGACACAAAGCAATTGTGCCTTTTCTAATGTTAATGCAGCCCCACATTTGGCACCAGGGAGTCCCAGGCTGCCACCTCTTCCATGGGCTCAAAGCTCGACGGAGCGTGTCAGTTGCGGGTCAGGGAAAGTGCCGTTTATCAGCCCAGAATTCCAGGAGGTTTAAGATTCTACCCTGGGATAAAGTTCCAAGACAGAAAGCGATTTTTCCATTTCTGGGTTTAAGGCGCCCAATCATTGGCGCCTGAGAGCCGAAGGCTGCCACCTTTTCCCTGGCCTCAAAGCTTGACGGAGTGTGCCAGGTGCGGTTCTGAGAAAGCGTAATTTTTCAGCCCAGATTTCCAGAAAAACCAAGATTCCTCCCTAGGAAAAGGTGCCAGGACAAAAAGCGTTTGTTCCTTTTCTAGGGCTAATGGGGCCTCATCATTTGACACCCGACAGCCGAAGGCTGCCACCTTTTCCCTGGGCGCATAGCCCGACGGTGGGTGTCACATGCGGTTTTTTCAGCCCAGAATTCCAGATGGACGATGATTCCTCCCTGGGAAAAGGTGCCAGGACAGAAAGCACTTTCCCAGACCCACACGTGGCAGGCTCCGTCGAGCTTTGTTCCCAGTGAAAAGGTGGCAGGCTTGGGCTGTCAGGTGCCAATGAAGGGGCCCCATTAATCCTTAGAAAAGGAACAATCGCTTTCTGTCCTGGCACATTTTCCCTTGGTGGAATCTTGGTTCGTCTGGAATTCTGGGCTGAAAAACCTGCACCTGACACGCTCCGTCGGGCTTTGCGCCCAGGAAAAATGTTGAGGCCTTGGACTCTCAGGTGCCAATGATGGGGCCCCATTAACCCAAGAAATGTAAAAATTGCTTTCTGTCCTGGCACCTTTTCCTTGGGAGGAATCTTCGTCCGTCTGGAAATCTGGGCTGAAAAACCGCACTTTCCATAACTCGCACTTGCCACGCTCCGTCGAGCTTTGCGCCCAGTGAAAAGGTGGCAGCCCTGGGCTCTTAGGTGCCAATGATGGGGCCCCATTAACCCTAGAAAAGGAACAATCACTTTCTGTCCTGGCACCTTTTCGCTGGGAGGAATCTTCGTCTGTCTGCAATTCTGGGCTGAAAAACAGCACTGTCCCGGACCCGCACTTGGCACGCTCCGTCGAGCTTTGAGGCTAGGGAAAAGGTGGCAGCCTTGGGCTCTCAGCTGTCAATGATGGGGCCCCAATACCCTTAGAAAAGGCACAATCGCTTTCTATCCTGGCACGTTTTTTCAGGGAGGAATAATCGTCCGTCTGGAATTCTTGGCTGAAAAAACTGCATGTGGCACGCAACGTCGGGCTTTGCGCCTAAAGGTGGCAGCCTTGGGCTCTCAGGTGCTAATGATGGGGCCCCATTAACCCTAGAAAAGGAACAAATGCTTTCTGTCCTGGCACGTTTTCCCAGGGAGGAATCTTGGTTTGTCTGGAAATCTGGGCTGAAAAATTACGCTTTCCCTGACCCGCACCTGGCACGCTCCGTTGTGGTTTGAGCCCAGGGAAAAGGTGGCAGCCTTGGGCTCTCAGGTTCCAAAAGTGGGGCCCCATTAACACTAGAAGAGGAACAATCGCTTTCTGTCCTAGCACATTTTCCCTGCGAGGAATCTTCATCCATCTGGAAATCTGGTCTGAAAAACCCGCAAATGGCACACACCGTCGGGCTTTGCGTCCAGGAAAAGGTGACAGCCTTGGCCTCTCAGGTGCCAATGAGAAGGCCCCATTAACCCTAGACCTGGAGCAATTGCTTTCTGTCCTGGCACCTTTTTCCTGGGAGGAATCTTCATCCATCTGGAATTCGGGGATGAGAAACTGCATTTGCCGGACCCGCGCATGGCATGCATCGTCGAGGCTTGAGCCCAGGGAAAAGGTGGCAGCCTTGGGGTCTCAGCTACCAGTGATGGGGCCCCATTTTCTTAGAAAAGGCACAATGGCTTTCTGCCCTGGCACCTTTTCCCAGGGAGGAATCATCGTCCGTCTGGAATTCTGGGCTGAAAAAACCGCATGTGGCATGCACCGTCGGGCTTTGCGCCCAGGGAAAAGGTGGCAGCCTTCGGCTCTCAGGTGCCAATGATGGGGCCCCATTAACCCTAGAAAAGAAACAATCGCTTTCTGTCCTGGCACCTTTTCCCTGGGAGAAATCTTGGGCCGTCTGGAAATCTGGGTTGAAAAATTACGCTTTCCAGAACCGCACCTGGCACACTCCGTCGAGCTTTGAGGCCAGGGGAAAGGTGGCAGCCTTGGGCTGCCATGTGCCAATGATTTGGCCCCTTAAACCTAGAAATGGAACAATCACTTTCTGTCTTGGCACTTTATCCCAGGGTAGAATCTTAAACCGCCTGGAATTCTGGGTTGATAAACGGCTCTTTCCCTGACCCGCACCTGGCACGCTCCGTCGTGCTTTGAGCCCAGGGAAAAGGTGGCAGCCTTGGGCTCTCAAATGCCAATGATGGGGCCCCATTACCCCTAAAAAAGGCACAATCGCTTTCTGTGCTAGCACATATTCCCTGGGAGGAATCTCGGTCTGTCTGGAATTCTGGGCTCAAAAACGGCACTATCCTGGACCCGCACTTGGAAAGCTCCGTCGACCTTTGAGCCCAGGGAAAAGTTGGCAGCCTTGGGCTCTCAGCTGCCAAAAGTGCGACCGCATTAACACTAGAAAAGTAACAATCGCTTTCTGTCCTGGCACATTTTCCCTGGCAAGAATCTTCATCCGTCTGGAATTCTGGGCTAAAAAACCTGCACTTGGCACGTTCCGTCGAGCTTTGTGCCCAGGGAAAAGGTGGCAGCCTTGGGCTCTCAGGTGCCAATGATGGGGCCCCTTAAACCTAGAAATGGAACAATCCCTTTCTGTCCTGGCAACTTTTCCCAGGGAGGAATCATCGTCCCTCTGGAATTCTGGACTTAAAAAACAGCATGTGGTAGGCACTGTCGGGCTTTCTGCCCAGGGAAAAGGTGGCAGCCTTGGACTCTCAGGTTCCAGTGATGGGGCCCCATTAACCCAGGAAATGTAAAAATCGCTTTCTGTCTTGGTACCTTTTCCCAGGGTGGAATCTTTGTCTGTCCGGAAATCTGGGCTGAAAAACTACACTTTCCCTGGCCTGAATGTGGCATGCTCCGTCGAGGTTTGAGCCCAGGGAAAAGGTGGCAGTCTTGGGCTCTCAGGTGTCAATGATGAGTCCGCATTAACCCTAGAAACTGAAGAATCGCTTTCTCCCCTGGCGCTTTATCCCAGGGTAGAATCTTAAACCGCCTGGTATTCCGGGCTGATAAACGGCACTTTCCCTAAAACGCACGTGGCACACTCCGTCGTGCTTTGAGCCCAGAGAAAAGGTGGCACCCTTGGGCTCTCAGGTGTCAAAAGTGGGCTCGCATTAACACTAGAAAAAGAACAATCGCATTCTGTCCAGGCACATTTTCCCTGGCAGGAATCTTCATCCGTCTGGAATTCTGGGTTGAATAACCCGCAAGTGGCACGCTTCGTCGGGCTTTGAGCCCAGGGAAAAGGTGACAGCCTTGGGCTCTCAGGTGCCAATGAGGGGGCCACATCTACCCTAGAACTTGAACAATCGCTTCCTGTCCTGGCACTTTGTCCCTGGGAGGAATCTCCTTCCGTCTGGAAATCTGGGCTGAAAAACGGCACGTACCCTGACCCGCAACCGGCACACTCCATCGAGTTTTGAGCCGAGGGAAAAGGTGGCAGCCTTGGGCTCTCAAGTGCCAGTGATATGGCCCAATTACCCCTAGGAAAGGCACAATCACTTTCTGTCTTGGCACCTTTTCCCTGGGAAGAATCTTCGTCTGTCTGGAATTCTGGGCTGAAAAATGGCACTTTCCCGAACCCGCACTTGGGACGCTCCATCGAGCTTTGAGCCCAGGCAAAAGGTGGCAGCCTTGGACTCTCAGGTGCCAGTGATGGGGCACCATTACTCTTAGAAAAGGAACAATCGCTGTCTGTCCCTGCACCTTATCCCTGGGAGGAATCTTGGGCCGTCTGCAATTCTGGGCTGAAAAACGGCATTTTCCCAGAGACGCACGTGTCACGTTCCGTCGAGGTTTGAGCCCAGGGGAAAGGTAGCCACCTTGGGCTCTCAGGTGCCAATGATGGGGCCCCATTAACCTAGAAAAGGAACAAACGCTTTTTGTCCTGGCACATTTTCCCTGGGAGGAATCTTGGGCCGTCTCGAATTCTGGGCTGAAAACCGGCATTTTCCCAGACCCCGACCGCGCCGGCACTGTCGAGCTTTGAGGCCCGGGAAAAGGTGGCAGCCTTGGGCTCTCAGGTGTCAATGATGGAGCACCATTAACCCTAGAAAAGGAACAATCGCTTTCTGTCCTGGCACCTTTTCCCTGGGAGGAATCTTCATCCGTCTAGAATTCTGGGCTGAAAAACCCGCATGTGACATGGACCTTTGGGGTGTGCGCCCAGGGAAAAGGTGGCAGTCTTGCGCTGTCAGTTGTCAATGATGGGGCCCCATTAACCCTAGAAAAGGAACAGTCCCTTTCTGTCCTGGCACTTTTTCCCTGGGAGGAATCTTGGTCCGTCTGGAATTCTGGGCTGAAAAAAGGCACTTTCCCTGACCCGCAGGGGGCACGCTCCGTCGATCTTTGAGCCCAGGGAAAAGGTGGCAGCCTTGGGCTCTCAGCTGCCAAAGATGGGGCTGCATTAACCCTAGAAAGGGAGCAATCACTCTCTGTCCCAGCACCTTTTTCCTGGGAGGAATCATCGTTAGTCTGGAATTCTGGGCTGAAAAATCCGATTGTGGCATGCACCGTCGGGCTTTGCGCCCAGGGAAAAGGTGGCAGCCTTCGGCTCTCAGGTGCTAATGATGGGGCCCCATTAACCCTAGAAAAGGAACAAACACTTTCTGTCCTGGCACTTTTTAGTTGGCAGGAATCTTCATCCGTCTGGAAATCTGGGCTGAAAAATTACGCTTTCCCGGAACCGCGCCTGGCACACTCCGTCAAGCTTTGAGGCCAGGGAAAAGGTGGCAGCCTTGGGCTTTCAGGTGCCAATGACGGGGCCCCATTAAACCTAGAAATGGAACAATCCTTTTCTGTCCAGGAACTTTATCCCAGGGTAGAATCTAAAAACTTCTGGAATTCTGGGCTGATAAACGGCACGTTCCCTGACCTGCACCTGGTACCCTCCGTCGTGCTTTGAGGCCAGGGAAAAGGTGGCAGCCTTGGGCTCTCAGGTGCCAATGATGGTGCCCCGTTACCCCAAGAAAAGGAACAATCCCTTTCTGTCCTAGCACCTTTTCTTTGGGAGGAATCTTGGTCCATCTGGAATTCTGGGCTGAAAAAAGGCACTTTACCTGACCCGCAGGTGGCACGCACCGTCGATCTTTGAGCCCAGGGAAAATGTGGCAGTCTTGGGCTCTCAGGTGGCAATTATGGGGCCCCATTAACCCAAGAAATGAAACAATCCCTTTCTTTCCTGGCATTTTTTCCCAGGGAGGAATCATCCTCCGTCTGGAATTCTGGGCTTAAAAAACAGCATGTGGCATGCACCGTCGAGGTTTGAGCCCAGGGAAAAGGTGGCAGCCTTGGACTCTCAGGTGCCAATGATGGGGCCCCATTAACCCAAGAAATGTAAAAATCGCTTTCTGTCCTGGCACCTCTTCCCTGGGAGGAATCTTCATCCGTAAGGAATTCTGGGCTGAAAAAAGGCACTTACCCTGACCCACACCTGGCACACTCCGCCAAGCTTTGAGCCCAGGAAACAGGTGGCAGCCTTGGGCCCTCAGGTGCCAATGATGGGGCCCCATTACCCCTAGAAAAAGGTGCAATCACTTTCTGTGCTAGTACCTATTCCCTGGGAGGAATCTTGGTCCATCTGTAATTCTGGGCTAAAAAGCGGCACTTTCCCTAACCAGCACTTGGCATGCTGCATCGAGCTTTGAGCCCAGGGAAAAGGTGGCAGCCTTGGGCTCTCAGCTGCCAAAATTGGGGCCGCATTAACACTAGAAAAATAACAATCGCGTTCTATCCTGGCACATTTTCCCTGGGAGGAATCTTCATCCGTCTGGAATTCTGGGCTAAAAAGCCCGCAAGTGGCACACACCGTCGGTCATTGCGCCCAGGGAAAAGGTGGCAGCCTTCGGCTCTCATGTGTCAATGATGGGGCCCCATTATTCTTAGAAACGGCACAATCGCTTTCTGTCCTGGCATGTTTTCCCTGGGAGGAATCTTCATCCATCTGGAATTCTAGGATGAAAAACGTCATTTGCCGGACCCGCACCTGGCATGCACTGTCGAGCTTTGAGCCCATGGTAAAGGTGGCAGCCTTGGGCTCTCAGCTGCCAATGGTGGGACCGCATTAACCTTAGAAAAGGAACAATAGCTTTCTGTCCTGGCGAGTTTCTCCCAGGGTGAAATCATCGTCCGTCTGGAATTCTGGGCTGAATAAAGGGCATGTGGCACGCACTGTCAGGCTTTGAGCCCAGGGAAAAGGTGGCAGCCTTGGGCTCTCAGCTGCCAAAGATGGGGCTGCATTAATGCTAGAAAAGGAACAATCGCTTTCTGTCCTGGCATATTTTCCTTGCGAGGAATCTTCATCCGTCTGGAAATCTGGTCTGAAAAACCCGCAAATGGCACGCACCGTCGGGCTTTGCGTCCAGGCAAAAGGTGGCAGCCTTGGGGTCTCAGGTGGCAATGAGGGGCCCCCATTAACCCTAGACCTGAAACACTCGCTTTCTGTCCTGGCACCTTTTTCTCGGGAGGAATCTTCATCCATCTGGAATTCGGGGATGAAAAACTGCATTTGCTGGACCCGCGCATGGCATGCACCATCGAAGCTTGAGCCCAGGAAAAAGGTCGCAGCCTTCGGCTCTCAGATGCCAATGATGGGGCCCCATTAACCCTAGAAAAGGAACAATCACTTTCTCTCCTGGCACCTTTTCCCTGGGAGGAATCATCGTTAGTCTGGAATTCTGGGCTGAACAAACCGCACTTGGCACGCTCCGTCGAGCTTTGAGCCCAGGAAAAAGGTGGCAGCCTTGGGTTGTCAGGTGCCAATGATGGGGCCCCATTAACCCTAGAAAAGAAACAATCGCTTTCTGTCCTGGCACCTTTTCCCTGGAAGCAATCTTGGGCCATCTGGAAATCTGGGTTGAAAAATTACGCTTTCCAGAACCGCACCTGGCACACTCCGTCGAGCTTTGAGGCCAGGGGAAAGGCGGCAGCCTTGGACTGCCATGTGCCAGTGATGTGGCCCCTTAAACCTAGAAATGGAACAATCACTTTCTGTCTTGGCACTTTATCCCAGGGTAGAATCTTAAACCGCCTGGAATTCTGGGTTGATAAACGTCTCTTTACCTGACCCGCACCTGGCACGCTCCGTCGTGCTTTGAGCCCAGGGAAAAGGTGGCAGCCTTGGGCTCTCAGATGCCAATGATGGGGCCCCATTACCCCTAAAAAAGGCACAATCGCTTTCTGTGCTAGCACATATTCCCTGGGAGGAATCTCGGTCTGTCTGGAATTCTGGGCTCAAAAACGGCACTATCCTGGACCCGCACTTGGAAAGCTCCGACGACCTTTGAGCCCAGGGAAAAGTTGGCAGCCTTGGGCTCTCAGGTGCCAAAAGTGCGACCGCATTAACACTAGGAAAGTAACAATCGCTTTCTGTCCTGGCACAATTTCCCTGGCAGGAATCTTCATCCGTCTGGAATGCTGGGCTGAAAAAACCTGCACTTGGCATGCACCGTCGAGCTTTGCACCCAGGGAAAGGTGGCAGCCTTTGGCTCTCAGGTGCCAATGATGGGGTCCCATTAACCCAGAAAAGGAACAATCCCTTTCTGTCCTGGCACCTTTTCCCAGGGAGGAATCATCGTCCCTCTGGAATTCTGGGCTTAAAAAACAGCATGTGGTAGGCACCGTCGGGCTTTCTACCCAGGGAAAAGGTGGCAGCCTTGGACTCTCAGGTTCCAGTGATGGGGCCCCATTAACCCAGGAATAGTAAAAATCGCTTTCTGTCTTGGTACTTTTTCCCAGGGTGGAATCTTCGTCTGTCCGGAAAACTGGGCTGAAAAACTACACTTCCCTGGCACGAATGTGGCACGCTCCGTCGAGGTTTGCCCCCAGGGAAAAGGTGGCAGTCTTGGGCTCTCAGGTGTCAATGATGGGGCCCCATTAACCCTAGAAAAGGAACAATCCCTTTCTGTCCTGGCACCGTTTCCCTGGGAGGAATCTTCATCCGTCTGGAATTCTGGGATGAAAAAAGGCATTTCCCGGATCTGCACCTGGCATGCACCGTTGATCTTTGAGCCCATAGTAAAGGTGGCAGCCTTGGGCTCTCAGCTGCCAAAGATGGGGCCGCATTAACCTTAGAAAAGGACAATCGCTTTCTGTCCTGGCGAGTTTCTCCCAGAGAGAAATCATCGTCTGTCTGGAATTCAGGGCTGAATAAAGGGCATGTGGCACGCGCCGTCAGGCTTTGAGCCCAGGGAAAAGGTGACAGCCTTGGGCTGTCAGGTGCCAATGAGGGGGCCGCATTTACCCTAGAACTGGAACAATCGCTTTCTGTCCTGGCACTTTTTCCCTGGGAGGAATCTTCGTCAGTCTGGAAATCTGGGCTGAAAAAAGGCACGTACCCTGACCCGCACCTGGTACTCTCCGTTGTGCTTTGAGACCAGGGAAAAGGTGGCAGTCTTGGGCTCTGAGTTGCCAATGATGGAGCCCCATTACCCCAAGAAAAGGAACAATCCCTTTCTGTCCTGGCACCTATTCCCTGGGAGGAATCTTGGTCCGTCTGGAATTCCGTGCTGAAAAAAGGCACTTTCCCTTACCCGCAGGTGGCACGCATCGTCGATCTTTGAGCCCAGGGAAAAGGTGGCAGCCTGGGGCTCTCAGGTGCCAGTGATGGGGCCCCTTTATTTCTAGAAAAGGCACAATGTCTTTCTGCCCTGGCACCTTTTTCCTGGGAGGAATCTTCATCCATCTTGAATTCTGGGATGAAATACGGCATTTGCCCGACCCGCACATGGCATGCACCGTCGAGGTTTGAGCCCAGGGAAAAGGTGGCAGCCTTGGGCTCTCAGCTGCCAAAGATGGGGCTGCATTAACCCTAGAAAAGGAACAATCGCTTTCTCTCCTGGCACCTTTTCCCTGGGAGGAATCATCGTTAGTCTGGAATTCAGGGCTGAAAAATCCGCATGTGGCATGCACCGTCGGGCTTTGTGCCCAGGGAAAAGGTGGCAGCCTTCGGCTCTCAGGTGCCAATGATGGGGCCCCATTAACCCTAGAAAAGGAACAAACACTTTCTGTCCTGGCACTTTTTAGTTGGCAGGAATCTTCATCCGTCTGGAAATCTGGGCTGAAAAATTACGCTTTCCCGGAACCGCACCTGGCACACTCCGTAGAGCTTTGAGGCCAGGGAAAAGGTGGCAGCCTTGGGCTCTCAGGTGCCAATGATGGTGCCCTGTTACCCCAAGAAAAGGAACAATCCCTTTCTGTCCTGGTACCTTTTCCCAGGGAGGAATCATCGTCCCTCTGGAATTCTGGGCTTTAAAAACTGCATGTGGCACGCACCGTCAGGCTTTCCGCCCAGGGAAAAGGTGGCAGCCTTGGACTCTCAGGTTCCAGTGATGGGGCCCCATTAACCCAGGAAATGTAAAAATCGCTTTCTGTCTTGGCACCTTTTCCCAGGGTGGAATCTTCGTCTGTCCGGAAATCTGGGCTGAAAAACTACACTTTCCCTGGCACGAATGTGGCACGCTCCATCGAGGTTTGAGCCCAGGGAAAAGGTGGCAGTCTTGGGCTCTCAGGTGTCAATGATGGGTCCGCATTAACCCTAGAAACTGAAGAATCGCTTTCTCCCCTGGCGCTTTATCCCAGGGTAGAATCTTAAACCGCCTGGTATTCCGGGCTGATAAACGGCACTTTCCCTAAAATGCACGTGGCACACTCCGTCGTGCTTTGAGCCCAGAGAAAAGGTGGCACCCTTGGGCTCTCAGGTGTCAAAACTGGGCTCACATTAACACTAGAAAAAGAACAATCTCATTCTGTCCAGGCACGTTTTCCCTGGCAGGAATCTTCATCCGTCTGGAATTCTGGGTTGAATAACCCGCAAGTGGCACGCTTCGTCGGGCTTTGAGCCCAGGGAAAAGGTGGCAGCCTTGGGCTCTCAGGTGCCAGTGATGGGGCCCAATTACCCCTAGGAAAGGCACAATCACTTTCTGTCTTGGCACCTTTTCCCTGGGAAGAATCTTCATCTGTCTGGAATTCTGGGCTGAAAAATGGCACTTTCCCGAACCCGCACTTGGTACGCTCCATCGAGCTTTGAGCCCAGGCAAAAGGTGGCAGCCTTGAACTCTCAGGTGCCAATGATGGGGCACCACTACTCTTAGAAAAGGAACAATCGCTGTCTGTCCCAGCACCTTATCCCTGGGAGGAATCTTGGGCTGTCTGGAATTCTGGGCTGAAAAATAGCATTTTCCCGGAGACGCACGTGCCAAGTTCCGTCGAGGTTTGAGCCCAGGGGAAAGGTAGCCACCTTGGGCTCTCAGGTGCCAATGATGGGGCCCCATTAACCTAGAACAGGAACAAACGCTTTTTGTCCTGGCACATTTTCCCTGGGAGGTATCTTAGGCCGTCTGGAATACTGGGCTGAAAACTGGCATTTTCCCAGACCCCCTCCTCGCCTGCACTGTCGAGCTTTGAGGCCAGGGAAAAGGTGGCAGCTTTGAGCTCTCAGGTGTCAATGATGGAGCCCCATTAGCCCTAGAAAAGGAACAATCGCTTTCTGTCCTGACACCTTTTCCCTGGGAGGAATCTTCATCCATCTAGAATTCTAGGCTGAAAAACCCGCATGTGACATGGACCTTTGGGGTGTGCGCCCAGAGAAAAGGTGGCAGCCTTGGGCTCTCAGGTGTCAATGATAGGGCTGCATTAACCCTAGAAAAGGAACAATCGATTTCTGTCCTGGGAGCCTTTTCCCTGGGAGGAATCATCGTTAGTCTGGAATTCTGGGCTGAAAAAACCCCGTGTGGCATGCACCACCGGGCTTTGCGCCCAGGCAAAAGGTGGCAGCCTTGGGCTCTCAGGTGTCAATGATGGGGCCCCATTATCCCTAGAAAAGGAACAATCGCTTTCTGTCCTGGCACCTTTTCCCTGGGAGGAATCTTCATCGGTCTGGAATTCTGGAATGAGAAACGGCAATTTCCCCAGACCCTCACGTAGCACGCACCGTCGAGCATTGCGCCCAGGGTATAGGAGGCAACCTTGGGCTCTCAGGTGCCAATGATGGGGCCCGATTAACCCTAGAAATGGAACAATCGCTTTCTGTCCTGGGAGCCTCTTCCCTGTGAGGAGTCTTCATCCGTCTGGAATTCAGGGCTGAAAAACGGCACTTTCACGGACAAGAAAGTAGTACGTGCTATTGATGTTTGAGGCCACGGAAAAGGTGGCAGCCTTGAACTCTCAGGTGCCAGTGATGGGGCACCATTGACCCTAGAAAAGGACAATTCGATTTCTGACCTGGAACCTTTTCCCTGAGAGGTATCTTCGTCCGTCTGGAATTCTGGGCTGAAAAATGGCACTTCCCCGGACCCGCAAGTGGCACACACCGTCGACATTTGCGCCCAGACAAAAGGTGGCAGCCTTGGACTCTCAAGTGCCAATGATGGGGCCCCGTTAACACTAGAAAAATAACACTTGCTTTCTGTCCTGACACCTTTTCCCAGAGAGGAATTGACTTCCGTCTAGAATTCAGGGCTGAAAAACGGCCCTTTCCCGGACCCGCACAGGGTATGCATCGTCAAGCTTTGCACCCAGGGAAAAGGTGGCAGCCTTGGGCTCTCAGGTGCCAATGATGGGGCCCAATTAGCATTACAAAATACACAATGGCTTTGTCTCCTGGTACCTTTTCCCTCTGAGGAATCTTCATAGGTCTGGAATTCTGGGCTGAAAAATGGCACTTTCCCGGACCCGCACGTGGAACGCTCCGTCAAGCTTTGCGCCCAGGGAAAAGCTAGCAGCCTTGGGCTCTCAGGTGTCAATTTTGGGGCCCCATTAACCCTAGAAAAGGCACAATCGCTTTCTGTCCTGGCACCTTTTCCCTGGGAGAAATCTTCATCGGCCCCGAATTCTGGGATGAGAAACAGCACATTCCTGGACCCGCAAGTGGCACGCACCGTCGAGCTTTGCGCTCAGGGAAAAGGTTGCAGCCTTGGGCTCTCAGGTGCCAATGATGGGTCCCCATTACTCCTAGAAAAGGAGAAATCGATTCCTGTCCTGGCACCTTTTCCCAGGGAGGAATCTTCATCCGTCTGGAATTCTGGAATGAGAAACGGCAATATCCTGGACCCTCACGTAGCACGCAGGGTCGAGCTTTGCGCCCAGGGTATAGGAGGCAACCTTGGGCTCTCAGGTGCCAATGATGGGGCCCGATTAACCCTAGAAATGGAACAATCGCTTTCTGTCCTGGGAGCCTCTTCCCTGTGAGGAGTCTTCATTCGTCTGGAATTCAGGGCTGAAAAACGGCACTTTCCCGGACCCGCACAGGGTACGCACCGTCGAGCTTTGCACCCAGGGAAAAGGTGGCAGCCTTGGGCTTTCAGGTGCCAAAGATGGGGCCCCATTACCCCTAGAAAAAGCACAATGGCTTTCTGTCCTGACACCTTTTCCCTGGGAGGAATTGATTTCCATCTGGAATTCTGGGCTGAAAACGGCTCTTTCCCTTACCCGCATGTGGCACGCACCGTCGAGCTTTGCGCCCAGGCCAAAGGTGGCAGCCCTGGGCTCTCAGCTGCCAATTTTGGGGCCCCATTAACCCTAGAAAAGGCACAATCGCTTTCTGTCCTGGCACCTTTTCCCAGGGAGAAATTTTTGTTGGCCTGGAATTCTGGGATGAGAAACGGCACTTTCCCGGACTTGCAAGTGGCACGCGCCGTCGACATTTGCGCCCAGGGAAAAGGTGGCAGCCTTGGGCTCTCAGGTGCCAAAGATGGGGTCCCATTACCCCTAGAAAAGGCACAATGGCTTTCTGTCCTGACACCTTTTCCCAGAGAGGAATCGACTTCCGTCTGGAATTCTGGGCTGAAAAACGGCCTTTTCCCAGACCCGCACAGGGTATGCACCGTCGAGCTTTGCGTCCAGGGAAAAGGTGGCAGTCTTGGGCTCTCAGGTGCCAATGATGGGGCCCCGTTAATACTAGAAAAATTACACTTGCTTTCTGTCCTGGCACCTTTTCCCTGGGAGGAATCATCGTCCGTCTCGAGTTCGGGGTTCAAAAATGGCACTGCCCCAAACCCGCACAAGGTACACACCGTTGAGCTTTGCGCCCAGGGAAAAGGGGGCAGCCTTGGGCTCTCAGATGCCAATGATGGTGCCCCATTACCCCTACAAAAGGCACAATGGCTTTCTGTCCTGGCACCTTTTCCCAGGGAGGAATCTTCATCGCTTTGGAATTCTGGTCTAAGAATCGGCACTTTCCTGGACCCGCAAGTGGAACGCACCATCGAGCTTTGCGTCCAGGGAAAAGGTGGCAGTCTTGGGCTCTCAGGTGCCAATGATGGGGCCCCATTACCTTTACAAAAAGCACAATGGCTTTCTGTCCTGACACCTTTTCCCTGGGAGGAGTCTTCATTGGTCTGGAATTCTGGGCTGTAAAATGGCACTTTCTGGGACGAGCACGTGGCACGCACTGTCGTGCTTTACGCCCAGGGAAAAGGTGGCAGCCTTGGGCTCTCAGGTGCCAATGATGGGGCCCCGTTAACACTAGATAAATAACAATCGATTTCTGACCTGGCACCTTTTCCCTGAGAGGTATCTTCGTCCGTCTGGAATTCTGGGCTGAAAAATGGCACTTCCCCGGACCCGCAAGTGGCACGCGCCGTCGACATTTGCACCCAGACAAAAGGTGGCAGCCTTGGACTCTCAAGTGCCAATGATGGGGCCCCGTTAACAATAGAAAAATAACACTTGCTTTCTGTCCTGACACCTTTTCCCAGAGAGGAATTGACTTCCGTCTGGAATTCTGGGCTGAAAAACGGCCCTTTCCCGGACCCGCACAGGGTATGCATCATCAAGCTTTGCACCCAGGGAAAAGGTGGCAGCCTTGGGCTCTCAGGTGCCAATGATGGGTCCCCATTACTCCTAGAAAAGGAGAAATCGATTCCTGTCCTGGCACCTTTTCCCAGGGAGGAATCTTCATCGGTCTGGAATTCTGGAATGAGAAACGGCAATTTCCCGGACCCTCACTTAGCATACATGGTCGAGCTTTGCACCCAGGGTATAGGAGGCAACCTTGGGCTCTCAGGTGCCAATGATGGGGCCCGATTAACCCTAGAAAAGGAACAATCGCTTTCTGTCCTGACACCTTTTCCCTGTGAGGAGTCTTCATCCGTCTGGAACTCAGGGCTGAAAAACGACCCTTTCCCGGACCCGCACAGGGTATGCACTGTCGAGCTTTGCACCCAGGGAAAAGGTGACAGCCTTGGGTATTCAGATGCCAATGATGGGGCGCCATTACCATTACAAAATACACAATGGCTTTGTCTCCTGGCACCTTTTCCCTCTGAGGAATCTTCATCGGTCTGGATATCTGGGCTGAAAAATGGCACTTTTCCGGACCTGCATGTGGAACGCACCGTCGAGCTTTGCGCCCAGGGAAAAGGTGGCAGCCCTGGGCTCTCAGCTGCCAATTTTGGGGCCCCATTAACCCTGAAAAGGCACAATCGCTTTCTGTCCTGGCACCTTTTCCCAGGGAGAAATTTTTGCTGGCCTGGAATTCTGGGATGAGAAACGGCACATTCCCGGACTTGCAAGTGGCACGCGCCGTCGACATTTGCGCCCAGGGAAAAGGTGGCAGTTTTGGTCTCTCAGGTGCTAAAGATGGGACCCCATTACCTCTAGAAAAGGCACAATGGCTTTCTGTCCTGACACTTTTTCCCAGAGAGGAATCGACTTCCGTCTGGAATTCTTGGCTGAAAAACGGCCCTTTCCTGGACCCGCACAGGGTATGCACCGTCGAGCTTTGCACCCAGGGAAAAGGTGGCAGCCTTGGGCTCTCAGGTGCCAATGATGGGGCCCCATTACCCCTAGAAAAAGAACAATCGCTTTCTGTCCTGAGAGCCTCTTCCCTGTGAGGTGTCTTGATCAGTCTGGTATTCAGGGCTGAAAAACGGCACTTTCCCGGACAAGAAAGCGGCACGTGCCGTTGATGTTTGCGCCCAAGGAAACATATTTCAGGGCAGATATTTCTTATGGTTTTCAAAAGTAAATCATATGCATCTAAAACTCCAGGGCTGGAGCTTACTTTCACGGTGAAAAGCACTGTTGTTCCTTAGGGGAAGCTCAACGATCAAAATGCAACTTTGCTTTCCTAACAAGTGAAACAGTCGATTCCTGTCAGACAGAAGGCATCAGGACACATATTTCTTATGGCTTTAGACAGATTCTCATATGCATCTGAGAATCCAGGACTGGATCTTTCTTTCTCGGTGAAAAACAACCTTGTTCTTTAGGGGAAGCTCAATTCGCAAAGTGCAACTTTTCGTTGTTAACAAGCTCATCTCGCAAACTTTTCAATGTGCAATTTTCAGTGCAACTTTTCGTTGCTAACAAGAGAAACAGCTGATTCTTGCAAGACAGAAGGCATAAGGACACACATGGCTTATGGCTTTGATAAGTGAATCATATGCATCTGAGAATCCAGGCCTGAATCTTTCTTTCTCCGTGAAAAGCACAGTGGTTCTTTAGAGGAGCTCATCTCGCAAAGCGCAACTAACTCTCCCATGATCTGCTAAAGTGTGCCAAGGTTGATTCGTGCCAGACAGAAGGCTGCAAGATACATATTTTTTATGGATTTGGAAAGAGAATTATATGCATCAGATAATCCATGCCTGGAACTTTCTTATTTGGGAAAAGCACAAGTGCCCCTCGAAGCAAGTTCATTTCGCAAAGTGCAAATAGAACTCCCATGGTCCTTTAACAAGAGAAACACGTTGTTCCTGCAAGACAGAACATATAAAGAAAACATTTCTTATGGTTTTGGAAAGTGAATCCTGTGCATCTGAGAATCGAGGCCTGGAGCATTCTTACTCTGGGAAAAGCACAGGTGCTCCTTTTAGGAAGTTCATCTCACAAAGTGCAGCTAATAGTCACATGCTCTGTTAAAAACTGTAAGAGTTGATTCCTGCCAGACAGAAGGCATAAGGACACACATTTCTTACGGCTTTTATAAGTGAATCATATGCATTCGAGAATGCAGGTATGGAGCTTTCTTTCTTGGTGAAAACACAGTTGTTACGTACGGGAAGCTCCTATCGCAAAGTGCACCTTTGCTCTTCTAACACGTGAAACTCTTGATTTCTGACAGACAAGAGACATCAGGGCACATATTTCTTATGGTTTTGGAAAGTAAATCATATACATCTAAAACTCCAGGGCTGGAGCTTGCTTTCGCTGTGCAAAGCACAGTTGTTCCTTAGGGGAAGCTCAACGAGCAAAGTGCAACTTTGCTTTGCTAACAAGTGAAACTGTCGATTCCTGTCAGACAGAAGGCATCAGGACACAGTATTCTTATGGCTCTGGCTAGTGAATCACATGCATCAGAGAATCCAGGACTGGAGCTCTCTTTCTGGATGCAAAGCACAGTTGTTCTTTAGGAGAAGTTCAGCTCGCAAAGAGTAGCATTTTTCTGCTATCAAGTGAAACAGTCGATTCCCGTCAGAAAGAATGTATCAGGACACATATTTCTTATGGCTATAGAAAGATTCTCATATGCATCTGAGAATCCAGGACTGGATCCTTCTTTCTCGGTGAAAAACAACCTTGTTCCTTAGGGGTAGGTCATCTAGCAAAGTGCAACTTTTCGTTGCTAACAAGAGAAACAGCCGATTCTTGCAAGACAGAAAGCATAAGGACACACATTTCTTATGGCTTTGATAAGTGAATAATATGCATCTGAGAATCCAGGCCTGGATCTTTCTTTCTCGGTGAAAAACAACCTTGTTCCTTAGGGAAAGCTCATCTCGCAAAGTGCAACTTTTCGTTGCTAACAAGAGAAACAGCCGATTCTTGCAAGACAGAAAGCATAAGGACACACATTTCTTATGGCTTTGATAAGTGAATCATATGCATTTGAGAATGCGGGTCTGGAGCTTTCTTTCTTGGTGAAAACACAGTTGTTACATACGGGAAGCTCGTATCGCAAATTGCACCTTTGCTCTTCTAACACGTGAAACTCTTGATTTCTGATAGACAGGAAACATCAGGGCACATATTTCTTATGGTTCTGGAAAGTAAATCATATACATCAAAAACTCCAGGGCTGGAGCTTGCTTTCACCGTGCAAAGCACTGTTGTTCCTTAGGGGAAGCTCAACGAGCAAAGTGCAACTTTGCTTTGCTAACAAGTGAACCGGTCAATTCCTGTCAGACAGAAGGCATCAGGACACAGTATTCCTATGGCTCTGGCTAGGGAATCACATGCATCAGAGAATCCAGGACTGGAGCTCTCTTTCTGGATGCAAAGCACAGTTGTTCCGTAGGGGAAGCTCAACGAGCAAAGTGCAACTTTGCTTTGCTAACAAGTGAAACAGTCGGTTCCTGTCAGACAGAATGTATCAGGACACACATTCTTATGGCTTTGGTAAGTGAATAATATGCATCTGAGAATCGAGGCCTGGATCTTTCTTTCTCGGTGAAAAACAACTTTGTTCCTTAGGGGAAGCTCAATTCGCAAAGTGCAACTTTTCGTTGCTAACAAGAGAAACAGCTGATTCTTGCAAGACAGAAAGCAAAAGGACACCCATTTCTTATGGCTTTCAGAAGTGAATCATATGCATTCGAGAATGCAGGTCTGGAGCTTTCTTTCTTGGTGAAAACACAGTTGTTTCATTACCGGAAGCTCGTATCGCAAAGTGCACCTTTGCTCTTCCAACACGTGAAACTCTTGATTTCTGACAGACAGGAGACATCAGGGCACATATTTCTTATGGTTTTGGAAAGTAATTCATATACATCTAAAACTCCAGGGCTGGGGCTTGCTTTCACGGTGCAAAGCACTTTTGTTCATTAGGCGAAGCTCAACGAGCAAAGTGCAACTTTGCTTTGCTAACAAGTGAAACGGTCGATTCCTGTCAGACAGAAGGCATCAGGACACAGTATTCTTATGGCTCTGGCTAGTGAATCACATGCATCAGAGAATCCAGGACTGGAGCTCTCTTTCTGGATGCAAAGCACAGTTGTTCCTTAGGGGACGCTCAACGAGCAAAGTGCAACTTTGCTTTGCTAACAAGTGAAACGGTCGATTCCTGTCAGACAGAAGGCATCAGGACACAGTATTCTTAGGGCTCTGGCTAGTGAATCACATGCATCAGAGAATCCAGGACTGGAGCTCTCTTTCTGGATGCAAAGCACAGTTGTTCCTTAGGGGAAGCTCAACGAGCAAAGTGCAACTTTGCTTTGCTAACAAGAGAAACAGTCGATTCCTGTCAGAAAGAATGTATCAGGACACATATTTCTATGACTTTAGAAACATTCCCATATGCATCAGAGAATCCAGGACTGGATCTTTCTTTCTCGGTGAAAAACAACCTTGTTCCTTAGGGGAAGCTCATCTCGCAAAGTGCAAATTTTCGTTGCTAACAAGAGAAACAGCTGATTCTTGCAAGACAGAAAGCATAAGGAAACACATTTCTTATGGCTTTGGTAAGTGAATAATATGCATCTGAGAATCCAGGCCTGGATCTTTCTTTCTCGGTGAAAAACAACCTTGTCCCTTAGGGGAAGCTCATCTCGCCAAGTGCATCTTTTCGTTGCTAACAGAGAAACATCTGATTCTTGCAAGACAGAAAGCATAAGGACACACATTTCTTATGGCTTTGATAAGTGAATCATATGCATTCGAGAATGCAGGTATGGAGCTTTCTTTCTTGGTGAAAACACAATTGTTACTTACGGGAAGCTCCTATCGCAAAGTGCACCTTTGCTCTTCTAACACGTGAAACTCTTGATTTCTGACAGACAGGAAACATCAGGGCACATATTTCTTATGGTTTCGGAAAGTAAATCATATACATCTAAAATTCCAGGGCTGGAGCTTGCTTTCACGGTGCAAAGCACTGTTGTTCCTTAGGGGAAGCTCAACGAGCAAAGTGCAACTTTGCTTTGCTAACAAGAGAAAAAGTCGATTCCTGTCAGACAGAAGGCATCAGGACACACCTTACTTATGGCTTCAGTAAGTGAATAATATGCATCTGAGAATCCAGGACTGGATCTTTCTTTCTCGGTGAAAAACAATCTTGTTCCTTAGGGGAAGCTCAATTCGCAAAGTGCAACTTTTCGTTGTTAACAAGCGAAACAGCTGATTCTTGCAAGACAGAAAGCATAAGGAAACACATTTCTTATGGCTTTGGTAAGTGAATAATATGCATCTGAGAATCCAGGCCTGGATCTTTCTTTCTCGGTGAAAAACAACCTTGTTCCTTAGGGAAAGCTCATCTCGCAAAGTGCAACTTTTCGTTGCTAACAAGAGAAACAGCTGATTCTTGCAAGACAGAAAGCATAAGGACACACATTTCTTATGGCTTTGATAAGTGAATCATATGCATTCGAGAATGCAGGTCTGGAACTTTCTTTCTTGGTGAAAACACAGTTGTTACTTACGGGAAGCTCCTATCGCAAAGTGCACCTTTGCTCTTCTAACACGTGAAACTCTTGATTTCTGACAGACAGGAGACATCAGGGCACATATTTCTTATGGTTTTGGAAAGTAAATCATATACATCTAAAACTCCAGGGCTGGAGCTTGCTTTCGCTGTGCAAAGCACTGTTGTTCCTTAGGCGAAGCTCAACGAGCAAAGTGCAACTTTGCTTTGCTAACAAGTGAAACAGTCGATTCCTGTCAGACAGAAGGCATCAGGACACAGTATTCTTATGGCTCTGGCTAGTGAATCACATGCATCAGAGAATCCAGGACTGGATCTTTCTGTCTCGATGAAAAACAACTTTGTTCCTTAAGGGAAGCTCGACTCGCAAAGTGCAACTTTGCTTTGCTAACAAGAGAAACAGTCAATTCCTGTCAGACAGAAAGCATCAGGACACAAATTTCTTATGGCTTTGGTAAGTGAATAATATGCATCTGAGAATCCAGGACTGGATCTTTCTGTCTCGATGAAAAACAACTTTGTTCCTTAGGGGAAGCTCAACTCGCAAAGTGCAACTTTTCGTTGCTAACAAGAGAAACAGCTGATTCTTTCAAGACAGAAAGCAAAAGGACACATATTTCTTATGGCTTTTATAAGTGAATCATATGCATTCGAGAATGCAGGTATGGAGCTTTCTTTCTTGGCGAAAACACAGTTGTTACTACGGGAAGCTCGTATCACAAAGTGCACCTTTGCTCTTCTAACACGTGAAACTCTTGATTTCTGACAGACAGGAGACATCAGGGCACATATTTCTTATGGTTTTGGAAAGTAAATCATATACATCTAAAACACCAGGGCTGGAGCTTGCTTTCACGGTCCAAAGCACTGTTGTTCATTAGGCGAAGCTCAACGAGCAAAGTGCAACTTTGCTTTGCTAACAAGAGAAAAAGCTGATTCTTGCAAGACAGAAAGCATCAGGACACAGTATTCTTATGGCTCTGGCTAGTGAATCACATGCATCAGAGAATCCAGGACTGGAGCTCTCTTTCTGGATGCAAAGCACAGTTGTTCCTTAGGGGAAGCTCAACGAGCAAAGTGCAACTTTGCTTTGCTAACAAGAGAAACAGTCGATTCCTGTCAGAAAGAATGTATCAGGACACATATGTCTATGACTTTAGAAACATTCCCATATGCATCAGAGAATCCAGGACTGGATCTTTCTTTCTCGGTGAAAAACAACCTTGTTCTTAAGGGGAAGCTCATCTCGCAAAGTGCAAATTTTCGTTGCTAACAAGAGAAACAGCTGATTCTTGCAAGACAGAAAGCATAAGGACACACATTTCTTATGGCTTTGATAAGTGAATCATATGCATTCGAGAATGCAGGTCTGGAGCTTTCTTTCTTGGTGAAAAAACATTTGTTACTTACGTGAAGCTCCTATCGCAAAGTGCACCTTTGCTCTTCGAACACGTGAAACTCTTGATTTCTGACAGAGAGGAAACATCAGGGCACATATTTCTTATGGTTCTGGAAAGTAAATCATATACATCTAAAATTCCAGGGCTGGAGCTTGCTTTCACGGTGCAAAGCACTGTTGTTCCTTAGGGGAAGCTCAACGAGCAAAGTGCAACTTTGCTTTGCTAACAAGAGAAAAAGTCGATTCCTGTCAGACAGAAGGCATCAGGACACACATTACTTATGGCATCGGTAAGTGAATAATATGCATCTGAGAATCCAGGCCTGGATCTTTCTTTCTCGGTGAAAATCAACCTTGTTCCTTAGGGGAAGCTCAAT
Source organism: Pithys albifrons albifrons (assembly GCF_047495875.1). Classification (NCBI taxonomy): domain Eukaryota; kingdom Metazoa; phylum Chordata; class Aves; order Passeriformes; family Thamnophilidae; genus Pithys; species Pithys albifrons. The sequence goes on from NC_092484.1 coordinate 7,093,004, forward strand.
TCGCAAAGTGCAACTTTTCGTTGCTAACAAGAGAAACAGCTGATTCTTGCAAAACAGAAAGCATAAGGACACACATTTCTTATGGCTTCGGTCAGTGATTAATATGCCTCTGAGAATCCAGGCCTGGATCTTTCTTTCTCGGGGAAAAACAACTTTGTTCCGTAGGGGAAGCTCATCTCGCAAAGTGCAACTTTTCGTTGCTAACAAGCGAAACAGCTGATTCTTGCAAGACAGAAAGCATAAGGACACACATTTCTTATGGCTTTGGTAAGTGAATAATATGCATCTGAGAATCCAGGACTGGATCTTTCTGTCTCGATGAAAAACAACTTTGTTCCTTATGGGAAGCTCAACTCGCAAAGTGCAACTCTTCGTTGCTAACAAGAGAAACAGCTGATTCTTTCAAGACAGAAAGCAAAAGGACACATATTTCTTATGGCTTTGATAAGTGAATCATATGCATACGAGAATGCAGGTCTGGAGCTTTCTTTCTTGGTGAAAACACAGTTGTTACTTACGGGAAGCTCGTATCGCAAAGTGCACCTTTGCTCTTCCAACACGTGAAACTCTTGATTTCTGACAGACAGGAGACATCAGGGCACATATTTCTTATGGTTTTGGAAAGTAAATCATATACATCTAAAACTCCAGGGCTGGAGCTTGCTTTCACGGTGCAAAGCACTGTTGTTCCTTAGAGGAAGCTCAACGAGAAAAGTGCAACTTTGCTTTTCTAACAAGTGAAACGGTCGATTCCTCTCAGAAAGAAGGAATCAGGACACACATTACTTATGGCTTCGGTAAGTGAATAATATGCATCTGAGAATCCAGGACTGGATCTTTCTTTCTCGGTGAAAAACAACTTTGTTCCTTAGGGGAAGCTCAATTCGCAAAGTGCAACTTTTCGTTGCTAACAAGAGAAACAGCTGATTCTTGCAAGACAGAAAGCATAAGGACGCACATTTCTTATGGCTTCGGTCAGTGATTAATATGCATCTGAGAATCCAGGACTGGATCTTTCTTTCTCGGTGAAAAACAACTTTGTTCCTTAGGGGAAGCTCATTTCGCAAAGTGCAACTTTTCGTTGCTAACAAGCGAAACAGCTGATTCTTGCAAGACAGAAAGCATAAGGACACACATTTCTTATGGCTTTGGTAAGTGAATAATATGCATCTGAGAATCCAGGACTGGATCTTTCTGTCTCGATGAAAAACAACTTTGTTCCTTAGGGGAAGCTCAACTCGCAAAGTGCAACTCTTCGTTGCTAACAAGAGAAACAGCTGATTCTTTCAAGACAGAAAGCAAAAGGACACACATTTCTTATGGCTTTGATAAGTGAATCATATGCATTCGAGAATGCAGGTCTGGAGCTTTCTTTCTAGGTGAAAACACAGTTGATACGTATGGGAAGCTCCTATCGCAAAGTGCACCTTTGCTCTTCTAACACGTGAAACTCTTGATTTCTGACAGACAGGAGATATAAGGGCACATATTTCTTATGGTTTTGGAAAGTAAATCATATACATCTAAAACTCCAGGGCTGGAGCTTGCTTTCACCGTGCAAAGCACTGTTGTTCAATAGGGGAAGGTCAACGAGCAAAGTGCAACTGTGCTTTGCTAACAAGTGAAACAGTCGATTCCTGTCAGACAGAAGGCATCAGGACACAGTATATAAGAATACTCTGGCTAGTGAATCACATGCATCAGAGAATCCAGGACTGGAGCTCTCTTTCAGGATGCAAAGCATAGTTGTTCTTTAGGAGAAGTTCAGCTCGCAAAGAGTAACATTTTTCTGCTGTCAAGTGAAACAGTCGATTCCCGTCAGAAAGAATGTATCAGGACACATATTTCTTATGGCTTTAGAAAGATTCTCATATGCATCTGAGAATCCAAGACTGGATCCTTCTTTCTGGGTGAAAAACAACCTTGTTCCTTAGGGGAAGCTCATCTCGCAATGTGCAACTTTCCGTTGCTAACAAGAGAAACAGCTGATTCTTGCAAGACAGAAGGCATAAGGACACACATTTCTTATGGCTTTGGTAAGTGAATAATATGCATTTGAGAATCGAGGCCTGGATCTTTCTTTCTCGGTGAAAAACAACATTGTTCCTTAGGGGAAGCTCATCTCGCAAAGTGCAACTTTTCGTTGCTAACAAGAGAAACAGCTGATTCTTGCAAGACAGAAGGCATAAGGACACACATTTCTTATGGCTTTGGTAAGTGAATAATATGCATCTGAGAATCCAGGACTGGATCTTTCTTTCTCGGTGAAAAACAACCTTGTTCCTTAGGGGAAGCTCATCTCGCAAAGTGCAACTTTTCGTTGCTATCAAGAGAAACAGCTGATTCTTGCAAGACAGAAAGCAAAAGGACACACATTTCTTATGGCTTTGATAAGTGAATCATATGCATTCGAGAATGCAGGTCTGGAGCTTTCTTTCTTGGTGAAAATACAGTTGTTACGTACCGGAAGCTCCTATCGCAAAGTTCACCTTTGCTCTTCCAACACGTGAAACTCTTGAGTTCTGACAGACAGGCGACATCAGGGCACATATTTCTTATGGTTTTGGAAAGTAAATCATATACATCTAAAACTCCAGGGCTGGAGCTTGCTTTCACGGTGTAAAGCACTGTTGTTCCTTAGGGGAAGCTCAACGAGCAAAGTGCAACTTTGCCTTGCTAACAAGTGAAACAGTCGATTCCTGTCAGACAGAAGGCATCAGGACACAGTATATAAGAATACTCTGGCTAGTGAATCACATGCATCAGAGAATCAAGGACTGGAGCTCTCTTTCTGGATGCAAAGCACAGTTGTTCTTGAGGAGAAGTTCAGCTCGCAAAGAGTAGCATTTTTCTGCTATCAAGTGGAACAGTCGATTCCCGTCAGAAAGAATGTATCAGGACACATATTTCTTATGGCTTTAGAAAGATTCTCATATGCATCTGAGAATCCAGGACTGGATCCTTCTTTCTCGGTGAAAAACAACCTTGTTCCTTAGGGGAAGCTCATCTTGCAAAGTGCAACTTTCCGTTGCTAACAAGAGAAACAGCTGATTCTTGCAAGACAGAAGGCATAAGGACACACATTTCTTATGGCTTTGGTAAGTGAATAATATGCATCTGAGAATCCAGGACTGGATCTTTCTTTCTCGGTGAAAAACAACCTTGTTCCTTAGGGGAAGCTCATCTCGCAAAGTGCAACTTTTCGTTGCTAACAAGAGAAACAGCTGATTCTTGCAAGACAGAAAGCATAAGGACACACATTTCTTATGGCTTTGGTAAGTGAATAATATGCATCTGAGAATTGAGGCCTGGATCTTTCTTTCTCGGTAAAAAACAACCTTGTTCCTTAGGGGAAGCTCAACTCTCAAAGTGCAACTTTTCGTTGCTAACAAGAGAAACAGCTGATTCTTTCTAGACAGAAGGCATAAGGACACACATTTCTTATGGCTTTTATAAGTGAATCATATGCATTCGAGAATGCAGGTCTAGAGCTTTCTTTCTTGGCGAAAACACAGTTGTTACTAACGGGAAGCTCAACACGCAAAGTGCACCTTTGCTCTTCTAACACGTGAAACTCTTGATTTCTGACAGACAGGCGACATCAGGGCACATATTTCTTATGGTTTTGGAAAGTAAATCATATACATCTAAAACTCCAGGGCTGGAGCTTGCTTTCACGGTGTAAAGCACTGTTGTTCCTTAGGGGAAGCTCAACGAGCAAAGTGCAACTGTGCTTTGCTAACAAGTGAAACAGTCGATTCCTGTCAGACAGAAGGCATCAGGACACAGTATTCTTATGGCTCTGGCTAGTGAATCACATGCATCAGAGAATCAAGGACTGGAGCTCTCTTTCTGGATGCAAAGCACTGGTGTTCCTTAGGGGAAGTTCAGCTCGCAAAATATAGCATTTTTCGTCTCACAATGGAAACAGTCGATTCCTGCCAGAAAGAATGTATCAGGACACATATTTCTGATGGCTTTTGAAAGATTCTCTATGCATCTGAGAATCCAGGACTGGATCTTTCTTTCTCGGTGAAAAACAACTTTGTTCCTTAGGGGAAGTTCATCTCGCAAAGTGCAACTTTTCGTTGCTAACAAGAGAAACAGCTGATTCTTTCAAGACAGAAGTCATAAGGACACACATTTTTTATGGCTTTGGTAAGTGAATAATATGCATCTGAGAGTCCAGGCCTGGATCTTTCTTTCTCAGTGAAAAACAACTTTGTTCCTTATAGGAAGCTCAACACGCAAAGTGCAACTTTTCGTTGCTAACAAGAGAAACAGCTGATTCTTTCTAGACAGAAGGCATAAGGACACACATTTCTTATGGCTTTTATAAGTGAATCATATGCATTCGAGAATCCTGGTCTAGAGCTTTCTTTCTTGGTGAAAACACAGTTGTTACGTACTGGAAGCTCGTATCACAAAGTGCACCTTTGCTTTTCTAACACGTGAAACTCTTGATTTCTGACAGACAGGAGACATCAGGGCACATATTTCTTATGGTTTTGGAAAGTAAATCATATACATCTAAAACTCCAGGGCTGGAGCTTGCTTTCACCGTGCAAAGCACTGTTGTTCAATAGGGGAAGGTCAACGAGCAAAGTGCAACTGTGCTTTGCTAACAAGTGAAACAGTCGATTCCTGTCAGACAGAAGGCATCAGGACACAGTATATAAGAATACTCTGGCTAGTGAATCACATGCATCAGAGAATCCAGGACTGGAGCTCTCTTTCTGGATGCAAAGCATAGTTGTTCTTGAGGAGAAGTTCAGCTCGCAAAGAGTAGCATTTTTCTTCTATCAAGTGAAACAGTCGATTCCCGTCAGAAAGAATGTATCAGGACACATATTTCTTATGGCTTTAGAAAGATTCTCAGATGCATCTGAGAATCCAGGACTAGATCCTTCTTTCTGGGTGAAAAACAACCTTCTTCATTAGGGGAAGCTCATCTCGCAAAGTGCAACTTTCCGTTGCTAACAAGAGAAACAGCTGATTCTTGCAAGACAGAAGGCATCAGGACACACATTTCTTATGGCTTTGGTAAGTGAATAATATGCATCAGAGAATCCAGGACTGGATCTTTCTTTCTCGGTGAAAAACAACCTTGTTCCTTAGGGGAAGCTCAACACGCAAAGTGCAACTTTTCGTTGCTAACAAGAGAAACAGCTGATTCTTTCTAGACAGAAGGCATAAGGACACACATTTCTTATGGCTTTTATAAGTGAATCATATGCATTCGAGAATGCCGGTCTAGAGCTTTCTTTCTTGGTGAAAACACAGTTGTTACGTACTGGAAGCTCGTATCACAAAGTGCACCTTTGCTTTTCTAACACGTGAAACTCTTGATTTCTGACAGACAGGAGACATCAGGGCACATATTTCTTATGGTTTTGGAAAGTAAATCATATACATCTAAAACTCCAGGGCTGGAGCTTGCTTTCACCGTGCAAAGCACTGTTGTTCAATAGGGGAAGGTCAACGAGCAAAGTGCAACTGTGCTTTGCTAACAAGTGAAACAGTCGATTCCTGTCAGACAGAAGGCATCAGGACACAGTATATAAGAATACTCTGGCTAGTGAATCACATGCATCAGAGAATCCAGGACTGGAGCTCTCTTTCTGGATGCAAAGCACAGTTGTTCTTGAGGAGAAGTTCAGCTCGCAAAGAGTAGCATTTTTCTGCTATCAAGTGAAACAGTCGATTCCCGTCAGAAAGAATGTATCAGGACACATATTTCTTATGGCTTTAGAAAGATTCTCATATGCATCTGAGAATCCAGGACTGGATCCTTCTTTCTGGGTGAAAAACAACCTTGTTCCTTAGGGGAAGCTCATCTCGCAAAGTGCAACTTTCCGTTGCTAACAAGAGAAACAGCTGATTCTTGCAAGACAGAAGGCATAAGGACACACATTTCTTATGGCTTTGGTAAGTGAATAATATGCATCTTAAAATCCAGGCCTGGATCTTTCTTTCTGGGTGAAAAACAACCTTGTTCCTTAGGGGAAGCTCATCTCGCAAAGTGCAACTTTCCGTTGCTAACAAGAGAAACAGCTGATTCTTGCAAGACAGAAGGCATAAGGACACACATTTCTTATGGCTTTGGTAAGTGAATCATATGCATCTGAGAATCCAGGACTGGATCTTTCTTTCTCGGTGAAAAACAACTTTGTTCCTTAGGGGAATCTCCACACGCAAAGTGCAACTTTTCGTTGCTAACAAGAGAAACAGCTATTCTTTCAAGACAGAGAGCAAAAGGACACACATTTCTTATGGCTTTGATAAGTGAATCATATGCATTCGAGAATGCAGGTCTGGATCTTTCTTTCTTGGTGAAAACACAGTTGTTAAGTACTTGGAGCTCGTATCGCAAAGTGCACCTTTGCTCTTCTAACACGTGAAACTCTTGATTTCTGACAGACAGGCGACATCACGGCACATATTTCTTATGGTTTTGGAAAGTAAATCATATACATCTAAAACTCCAGGGCTGGAGCTTGCTTTCACCGTGCAAAGCACTGTTGTTCAATAGGGGAAGGTCAACGAGCAAAGTGCAACTGTGCTTTGCTAACAAGTGAAACAGTCGATTCCTGTCAGACAGGAGGCATCAGGACACAGTATTCTTATGGCTCTGGCTAGTGAATCACATGCATCAGAGAATCCAGGACTGGAGCTCTCTTTCTGGATGCAAAGCAATGGTGTTCCTTAGGGGAAGTTCAGCTCGCAAAGAATAACATTTTTCGTCTCACAAGTGAAAGAGTCGATTCCTGCCAGAAAGAATGTATCAGGACACATATCTCTGATGGCTTTAGAAAGATTCTCTATGCATCTGAGAATCCAGGACTGGATCTTTCTTTCTCCGTGAAAAACAACTTTGTTCCTTAGGGGAAGCTCATCTCGCAAAGTGCAACTTTTCGTTGCTAACAAGAGAAAAAGCTGATTCTTGCAAGACAGATGGCATAAGGACACACATTTTTTATGGCTTTGGTAAGTGAATAATATGCATCTGAGAGTCCAGGCCTGGATCTTTCTTTCTCCGTGAAAATCACAGTGGTTCCTTGGAGGAGCTCATCTCGTAAAGTGCAACTAACTCTCCCGTGATCTGCTAAAGTGTGACACGGTTGATTCGTGCCAGACAGAAGGCTGCAAGATACATATTTTTTATGGATTTGGAAAGAGAATTATATGCATCAGAGAATCCAGGCCTGGAGCTTTCTTTCTCCGTGAAAGAAACAGTTGTTACTTATGGGAATGAACTCTCGCAAAGTGCAGCGAAGAGTCCCATCTGTGCTAACAAGTGAAACAGCTGATTCTTGCCGATACACATTTGTTATGGCTTTGGAAAATGAATCACATGCATCAGAGAATCCAGGCCTGGAGCTTTATTTCTCGGTGAGAAACAGACTTGTTCTTTATGGGAAGCTCATCTTCCCATGCAACTAACAGTGCCATGCTCTGCTAACAAATGGAAACTTGATTCCTGCCAGAGAGAATACATTAGGGCACTCATTTCTAACGGCTTTTGAAAGTGAATCATATGCATCAGATAATCCATGCCTGGAGCTTTCTTATTTGGGAAAAGCACCGTTGCTCCTTATAGGAAGTTCATCTCGAACAGTGCTGTTAACAGTTCCATGCTCTGCTAAATTTGAAAGAGTTTATTCCTGCCAGACAGAAGGCATCAGGACCGACATTTCTTCTGGATTGGAAAGTGAATCATATGCATCTAACAATCCAGAGCTAGAGCTTGCTTTCTCGGTGAAAATCACACTGGTTCCTTAGAGAAGCTCATCTCGCAAAGTGCAACTAACAGTGCCATGATCTGCTACAATTTGACATAGTTGATTCCTGCCAGAGAGAAAGCATCGGGATACACATTTCTTAAGGCTTTGGAAAGCGAATAATATGCATCAGAGGATACCGGAATGGAGCTTTCTTTTTTGGTTAAAAGCACACTTGTTCGTTAGAGGAAGCTCATCTCGCAATATGCAGTTTACAGTCCCATGCTGTGCTAACAAGTGAAAGTATTGATTCCTGTCAGAGAGAAGGCATCAGCAATCACATTTGTTATAGCTTTGGAAAAGTGAATCATATGCATCTGAGAATCCAGGCCTGGAGTATTCTTTTTTGTGGAAAAAGCACAGTTGTTCCTCTTGAGAAGTTCATCTCGCAAAGTGCAAGTAATAGTCCCATGATCTACTAAAATGTGACACAGTAGATTCCTGCCAGAGAGAAGGCATCAGGACACATATTTCCTACAACTTTGGAACCTGAATAATATGCATCAGGCTCTCAGGTGCCAATGATAGGGCCCAATTAACCTTAGAAAAGGAACAATTGCTTTCTCTCCTGCCTCGTTTTCCCTGGCAGGAATCTTGTCCCATCTGCAATTCCGGGATGGAAAAAGGCCCGTACATGCCTAAAACGATTGAGGTTTGCATCAAGATGAAAGTTCATATCATTGTGATCTCAGGTGCCAATGATGGGGCCCAATTAACACTACAAAAGGAGCAATTCTTTTGTATCCTGGCACCTTTTCCCTGAGAGAAATCTTTGTCCATCTTCATTTCAGACCTGGAGCTTTCTTTCTCAGTGAAACACACAGTTCTTCATTAGGGGAAGCTCACCTAGCAAAGTGCAACTTTCCTCTGCTACCAAGTGAAACATTCAGGGTGGTCTAGAAGTGACCAAGTTGGTTCAGGTGGAATCAGAAGTCCAAGAGAATAAAACGAGATGCAAAAAGGATGCAGAAGAGTCCAAAAGGGAACTTAACACTAACCCTTACCCCAGTGCTGCCCTAACACTTAAGCTATGCATAACTCTAAGCATAACCCTAAGGCTAAGCCTAAGCCTTAGACTAACAATAACCCTAACCCTAACCCCAACCCTAACCCTAACCCTAGTGATTACTGTAAACTGTTGGGGTTCCAAAACCTAACCCTAACCCTAACCCTAACCCTAACCCTAACCGTAACACTAACCCTAAGCCTAACCCAAAACCTAACCCTAAACCTAACCCTAACCCTAACCCTAGTGCTTATGTAAACTGTGGGGGTCCCAAACCCTAACCATAACCCTAACCCTAACCGTAACGCTAACCCTAACCCTAGTGCTTACTGTAAACTGTGGGTGTCCCAAAATCTAAACCTAACCCTAACCCTAACCCTAACCCTAACACTAACCCTAACCCTAAACCTAACCCTAAACCTAACCCTAATCCTAACCCTAACCCAAACCCTAACCCTAACCCTAACGCTTACTGTAAACAGTGAGGGTCCCTAACACTAACCCTAACCCTAACCCTAACCCTAACCCTAACCCTAACCCTAACCCTAACCCTAACCCTAACCCTAACCCTAACCCTAACCCTAACCCTAACCCTAACCCTAACCCTAACCCTAACCCTAACCCCTAACCCTAACCCTAACCCCTAACCCTAACCCTAA